>NC_136265.1:205566817-205694317 GCF_964187855.1 Myxine glutinosa
TTTCTTTTTTGTTCTGAATCATGAAAGAATGTACTAGAAAACTAATTTTACGCATCAAAGAAATTTGATTTTCACATGTGTCGACATTTCACAATCTGACAGTCGTGCTTTCACTTGTTTACTGGAGGCTGAGATCTAGTTACTGCAAACAAAGTAAGTATTGCGTGCATCTTACTTCTCTTTATTTACGTGTGGTTTTTGATTAATGTTACTGTGCGGAGTCGAATTAATATAATGATTAAATATAATAAAGTTTACAATTGGTTATTTTTAACTTTTTGAACAATTTCCAATGTTTTCTGAAAATGTTATAATTACCTCCACCACCAAAGGTGGATGGATGTTACGTTTTCACCAATGTCTGTCTGTCTGTCTGTCTGTCTGTTGTGAACACGATATCTCAAAAAGTTGTAGACGGATTCAGATGAAATTTGACAGAGAGGCAGTGTATGTGGCAAGGACGAAATGATTAGATTTTGGTGAAGATCCAGATCCGGATTCGGCTACTAGAATTTTTAAAGTGATTCTTCACCATTGGTAGATGGGGCCAAAAACGATATATAGCAGATTATCTCCAAAGGTTGTGGATGGATGATTTTGATTAAATGTGATTCTGTATTGTGAATTTCTGGTTTACTCTGGAAAGCAAAACGTAAACTGTCCACCTGGTGGAGGTATGCTCTCTACTGAGTGCCGTTCTGGATTAGAACTCATTTCATTCCAGGTCTGGTCTTTAACTGGACCTTGGGTTGACCTTAAAAATAGTTTGTTTCCCAATTCATTGATGTACTATGCAATTGCTGAATAATTTTCATGTTAATGGGATGAAAATTGATGATTCTTTGGATTAAAATTGTCAATTTTTCAGATGAAACTTGATGATTTTAGAAGTTTGACCTTGGGTTGACCTCAAAAATAGTTTGTTTCCCAATTCAGTGATGTACTTTGCAATTGCTGTATAATTTTCAGGTTAATCGGATGAAAATTTACAAATTTACAGATGAAAATTGGTGATTTTAGAAGTTTAACCTTGGGTTGACCTTTGACCTCTGGACCTCAAAAATTGTTGGCTTCCCAATTCAGTGATGCACTATACAATTGCTGTTTCATTTCGCAAGTCAATCAGATGAAAATTGACGATTCTTCGGATGAAAATTTATGATTTTTCCGATGAAACGATGATTTTAGAAGTTTGACCTGGGGTTGACCTCAAAAATAGTTGGTTTCCCAATTCATTGACTCGATATGTAAATCCTGTTCAACTATCAAGTCAATTGGATATAAAATGACGATTTAAAGAAATTTGACCTTAAAATCAATAGGCTTCTCAGTTGTGACTACCTCTACAACTAGGTAAAGTTTCGTGACAATCAGTTTAGAATTGTGACCTGTAGGAGATTGACAGACAAACAAACAGACAGACAGACAGACTAACGCATAAGTCATGCATAAAACACACACACACACACTCACCAAACCTAAACCTAAAATACCTAACCACACCTAACCTCACCGCACCTTAAACGCAACACCTGACAAAGGGCGGATGAGCTCCTTTTGGGAGCCAACGGCCATCCAGTTCAAAGATGGTGTCTCCTAAAAAAACACCCAATGGGAGAAGGAAAAATTATTTTTCTGCCTGGCCTAGTTACCCCCTCCTGCACAATGGCCCTGTGAAGAGGTTTCCCTGTTTCAGGACTAGGTTAAGGTTTTGCCAGTTTTTCCCCCTTCTTCTTTTTCTTTGTAGCCCTTTACAAGTTAGTGGCTTCTTGCCTGGTTTTGGGGCGAACATCAAAAAAAATCCCGGCGTTTCATAAATGTGTGTGCTGTTTGTTCCTGGGACGGGCGCAAAGCGGGAATCCCCTTCGCCAGCATTCATCGGTGGACGTTAAAGATCCCACGGTGTCTTTCGTGAAGAGTAGACGAGCTATCGCCGGCACCATGAACAAATTCCAAATTCCTGCCACAACCAGCAGAGGGCATCAGCCAACGATGCTACTCTTATGCTGTATATGAACGAAGAACGAACAGGGTTGTTGATGGAGTGAAGAACAGCAATGGAGGTCATAGGTTGTGACAGAAATTGGGAAAATTTCGTTTTTGAAGTGCTGCATATTCTACAGTCATAAACACACTCTCCTGGCAATGCTGCCCCACAGCCTTTTCAAGAGTTGGCACATGGCCCACGACGCAGCGATGGCCGGTGTGGCACTCCGCAACAGAAAGGTTTGTCTTCATTAACGTCCCCAATTATTTCCACTCAATATTGATGCAAAATACACCATGCACAATTGCACGTTCAATCTTCCTAAAACGGATAACAATCAGGCAGGCTACTCAAACAGAACCGTTTTTTTCCAGGAAAGGAAAATAAAGTGTTTTTAAATACATGCTGAACTGAGCTGCCCCGATGATGTTCCCAACTACAAATAGCTGAACACAAAGTGACCGTAAATTGCATGTGGCCCGTAAACAGTAATTCCCTGAGCACCGCAACCTCTGTAAACCTTGAGCAAGTAAGTGGCTGCCGGATGTTATGCTTCCAAGAAACAATTTGGATACAAGTCTAGTTTTGTTTATTTCATGGAAGCCTGATACTTGCTCAGAACATTTAGCACTGTACATGTTCTTCGGAGTCAACACTATCTGCGAACATCTTAATACCATGGCTGACTGTTTTCACAAGCATCGTTGTGTATTATGGGGAGCATGGAGAGACTTCTGATCAGTGATCCACAGCAAGGCCTACCTCTCCAAGGGCCCAATGATGTGTGTACATGTCAAAAACGAATCGTAATTAATACATCGGTCAGAAAATGTATGCTTCTCATATGCAGCAAATGGCAAATACAAGTTCTGCTTAAAATTTATCTCAGCATGAAATCCGAACACATACGCAATAGTGGTGCAGGGGTTAAGTTGCCCCGAAGGACCGAATGTGACATTATGTCCTGGAACTGCTGAAATGTGTCCTACTTATATAAACAGTCGTAAGGCAGCAGGGGAGCATCAAGGCTTCGGGATGGGGCTTATGGGGGGGGGGGGAGGGGGCTGACGCCCCATGTAGGTTAGGGCAGGAATTTTTAATTTGTTTATAGTGTCTCCGAAAAAACACCCATCCAGTTTGGACCGGTTCAAGTCATACCGAATGGTACGTGCTGCTTCCTTGCTTGAAAAGGATAGAGCACGGACAATCCCCATTGGTTGGCATCCATGGGGAGGATGAAATTCCTCTTGAGGACATCCCCCGCTGAGTATGGAGAGAAAAGCGGCGCCATTGTTATGATGTCGCTGGTACCCAGTGTATCCCAGGAAGTGATGGAACTTCCCCAAAGCTCAGTCGTTGTGTTAAGTGTTTGTCTCGTCAGTATGTCCTTGGGTGTGTGTATGTGTCACCTCTATTACAAGCTTTGGCCCACGTATAAAAAATATAAAAAATAGTGCTGGTCATCGCTTGCCTAGTTTTGAGGAAGGACACTGAGGAATCTTTAACATCCACCAACTAATGCCAGCAGATAGAACGCTCGTTTAACATCCATCTGAGGGATGGCAGACACATTGATGAACCACCTTGCTTGCGAGATACCAGGATTACAGTTTGTAGTTTGGTGAAGGTTCAAACCCAGAAGTGCGTGTACATACCTCTAAGTTATCCTGCAAGCATATACATAGGGTGGTACAGAAACCCTGGGCACATTTTGAATAACTAGGGCATGCCCGTACGTGGGTGCAATGCCCGTACGTGGGTACGTGGGTGCGAGTACGGTGACAATCCCCCCCCCCCCCCCCCTCTATTTACATGAAATGGTTTGGTCCATGAAATGGTTTGGTCCATTTGCAACGCCAAAGCGAACGGCGAACGGCTTGCGAGTACGGTGACAATCCCCCCCCCCCCCCCTCTATTTACATGAAATGGTTTGGTCCATTCGCAACGACCACAGAACCCCCCCCCCCCCCCTCTATTTACATGAAATGGTTTGGTCCATTCGCAACGCCAAAGCGAACGGCGAACGGCTAAATCGCCATAGCTCGGTAACTACTTGTCCGATTAATATGAAACCTTGAAAAGGCACATCCTCGGGTCCCCAGCAATATACCTGGCAAGTTTAAAGTATATCGGACCCGTGGTTGTCGAGAAACAGCGGTCACAGACAAACACACAAACACACAAACACACAAACACACAGAGATTAATGGAATTATAGATAGATGATACCTACAACAAACAACTACGTTTATTATTGTTCTTTGGTGCAAAACAAAACATGATTACTCGTAAATGGATGTGACTGCTTCATCACGCACAGGCATCACGTGATACGCAACAGGGTGAGGTGCATCGCCTGATATGGATCGGGGTGAGCTTCGCTCACTGTGCTGCACACGTTTGGCTTTGCATTAGTTCAGTTCATTGTGAATTAGACACCCTAATATGACGGAGGATATCGTGAGACAGAAAATTTGCGCTGGACACTTGTATTCTGTTTCTGGAAATTTGGCTGAAGTTCACAGACAACTTGTCAAAGAATGTGGCACCGACGCAATTGAGAGAAAAACCATCGGCAAAATAAACAAGCAGTTTGATGAAACCGGCAGCATTCTTCCAAAACAGTCACCAGGTAGGCCTCGTACTGTTTGAACTGAGGAAAGTGGAGCGGTCATTCAACAACAACTCGACAGTAACACACCATTATCAACTCGTCGTTTATCAAACATCACCAACACAAGCCGATCATCGATTCGAAGAATACTAACATACCTTAATGTGAAACCCCACATACCCAGATGAATTCACCAACTATCTGAGGATGATTTTAACAGGCATGTTGAAGCAGGTGAGACATTGCTTGGGTTAATGGATATGGACAATGATTTGCAGAACAGAATGTTTTGGTCAGATGAATCCAAGTTTACTTTATCTGGTTCTGCGTGTTATAACACTGTGATATGGGCAGTAGACAACCCACGATTTACTGTTGAGCACAACGTCCAGTAACAAGCTCGTGTGTCCGTCTGGGCAGGAATGTCTTCTGGAGGGATTGTTGTACCAATATTTTTCGAAGAAAATGTGAATGCTGCAAATTACCTTCTATTGTTGGAGCAGCATGTATTTCCACACAATGATGGCCAAATGTGGTTCATGCATGATGGTGCACCTGCTCATTATGTTGCCAGTGTCCGCCAGGCCCTTGATTTGAACTTTACAGACTTGAATGGATTGGCCGTCGTGGTCCGGTTGAATGGCCGCCGTGGTCTTGTGATTTAACACCACCATGTGACTTCTTCCTTTGGGGTTTCCTCAAACACAAAGTGTATGCGAGAAATCCTACGACCCTGAGAGACTTGAAACAATTCATCCGTAATGAGACTGCTGCCTTAACGAGTGAAACATGCAAAACTGGGTGTCAGAGTGTTTCGTCACGGCTACAGCTGTGCATAGACAATGAAGGAAAGCAGTTTGAACATTTGAATTGATCTGTTTCATGTGTATTAGACTGGTTAGACTGTTTGAGTAATCATGTTTTGTTTTGCACCAAAGAACAATAATAAACTTAATTGTTTGTTGCAGGTATCGTTCATCAAAATGTGCCTTTCTGGACCACCCTGTATATGTATGTGTATGTGTGTGTATATATATATATATATATATATATATATATATATATATATATATATATATATATATATATATATATATATATATAATCAACGAACATAACAGCGTGACGAGCGCTGTCCCGATCTCCTGTGGACCGAAGTCCTAGACCAAAGCGTCACCTCCGACCCAAAGGGTGTTCTGGAGGCTTCAGCCCGGCCACTCTGTCAACAGACAGAGATTTATTCATTGGTCCCCATTGGCTAAACATCAAGCAGAGCCGCCAATCCAGATTTCGGGCTTATTAACCCTCGTCAGGACGGCATACTGCAAAAAATCTAACCAAAACATGGATTGGCGGTCTGGATTGGCGGCTCTGCTTGATGTTTAGCCAATGGAGACCAATGAATAAATCTCTGTCTGTTGACAGAGTGGCCGGGCTGAAGCCTCCAGAACACCCTTTGGGTCGGAGGTGACGCTTTGGTCTAGGACTTCGGTCCACAGGAGATCGGGACAGCGCTCGTCACGCTGTTATGTTCGTTGATTATTATCCCCGCCGATCGCACCGCACCCCCTGGTTTTGGTTTGCACTGGTGGGAACGATGGTCTGTGTGGCAGACAGGCTGTTGGTTCCTTGCGGGTTATGCGGTATTTACCGTGTGAGACATAATTCGTGGCTGGTGCTCACCATTAAAGCTAGGAGGTGCCTTGATCATATATATATATATATATATATATATACATATATATATATATATATATATATATATATATATATATATATATACATATATACATATATATATATATATATATATACATATATATATATATATATATATATATATATATATATATATATATATATATATATATATATATATATATATATATATATATATATATATATATATATATATATATATATATATATATATATATATACACAGACATGGCATTTAATATGGAATATTTTTTTTGTGGGGGTGAACTTACTTTTCAAGATGACTTAGAACCAAAAGTTCATTGGAATTATGTTAAAATTCTTCTAGCTTTTGTTAATGTGACCTTTAAAATAAACAAAAACCACATTTGACATTTCGAAGCAAATAAATCGATCCTTGAAAGTGATGTAAACTGATATCGAACTCAATTCACGGACAGTACTGTGCTAAACTTCTGAACGTTTTCCAGAAGTATCTCTTTATTTTGCACATCAGCCAAAAAAAATTTCAACAAAAACAAAAGCTAAATTATGACTGGGATTACGGACAGTAAAATTACAGTTCAGTACTTCGTGTAACCCCCACGAGCATTCAGGAGGGCACATACACGTCGAGGCATGCTGTTCACAAGATTTGCCAAGGTTTGGACAAGAATCGCTTGCCATGCAGTGACAATAGTCTGCTGCAATTCACGCACAGAGGTCGGCTGCTGGTCCAAGTTGTCGATTTGACGCGTTAATTCTGCCCACAAGTTCTCAATCGGATTCATATCCGGGGACATGGCAGGCCACTCCATATGCTCTACACCACGGTCAGCATGAAAGTGATGGATCATGCGAGCACGATGAGGCCGTGCATTGTCATCTTGGAAGACAAAGTTTCCACGAAAGGCTGCACGAGCAAATGGAAGCAATGTTTCTTCCAGAATGACCCTGTACTTGAACTGGTTCAGGTTTCCATTCAGAACAACCAGGTCAGTTTTGCCCCCTGCATGAAAAGCAGTCCAAACGGTCACCCCACCACCTCCAGCTTGGACTCTTGGCACTATACAATCTTCGTTGTGGGCTTCCTGCACTTGTCTGTGCACTCGGACGTGGCCATCTTGACGATAGACCAGAAATCTAGACTCGTCACTGAGGGTCACGTGATTCCAGTGTGCTGGCTGCCATTGGTGGTGCTCTCTGGCCCACTGCAATCGGCGCTGGCTGTGTTGTCTGGTCAGGCGTGGCTTTCTCAGGGGACGCCTGGCACGATAGCCTGCTTGAACCAGTCGTTGGTTGACTAGCCTTCTGGATACAGGCACATTTGTCAGTTGCTGCCACTCAGCCCTAAGCCGATTAGCTGACTTGGTACGGCCATTGCAGACTAACCGGTGCAGCTGGCGATCATCTCTCCTTGTGGTTCTGCGTGGACGTCCTGGCCTCGGTATTGGAGTAGGGACACCCCTCTGAGCATTTCGTTTCAGGATCTTTGACACCTGACCTTGAGTGATGCCATACTGCCGAGCAATAGCACGCTGTTTCTTGCCAGAATTTCGTAAAGCCACCACTTCATGACAAACAGCATTGTCAAGTTGACGGACCATCTCCAGAGGAAGCGGCAATAACTTTTGTAGACGTGCAGCAGTTGTTTTCCACTAATACAGAACGCAACAACCCTTATACGTATATCCGATTGTGAAGCCAATCGTCAAATGTACCTGTCCTCACATTTTGTCACGCCACCTGTGATATAATCCTGTTATTGACTTCTTGCTGCGAAAGACAATCAGTGACATGGTTCTTTCATGAAAGACATCACCGAAGGGTAAAAGAAACTCACCAGATTGATATACTGAGTTCAGAAAGTAAACCCAAGTCAAGAAAAAAATATATATTCCATATTAAATGCCAAGTCTGTGTATATATATATATATATATATATATATATATATATATATATATATATATATAATATATATATACCTATATATATATATATTACATATATATATATACATATATATATATATATATATATATATATTACATATATATATTACATATATATATTACATATATATATTACATATATATATTACATATATATATTACATATATATATATATATATATATATATATATATATATATATATATATATATATACACACATACATACAGTCATGTGAAAAAGTAAGTACACCCCATGTAAAGTTTTGACTTTTTCAACATATAGCGATTTGATCTTCATTTCAACAATATTGATAGATAAAGGTGATATATAACATAAAATATAACAAATATCATGAAATATTTACATTTTGTAGTCCATTGTATAATTTAAATAAACATAAATGCAAATTTTGCATGTGGAAAAAGTAAGTACACCCTTGGCTCTAATAGGTGGTATTGCCCCCTTTGGCAGAAAGAACCTCAAGTAGGTGTTTCTTATAACTGTCTACCAGTCTCTGACATCGACTGGGAGAAATTTTTACCCACTCCTCCATGCAGAATTCTTTCAGCTGTGCGATGTTTGAGGGGTTTCTTGCATGCACAGCTCGTTTCAAATCCCCCCACAACATCTCGATGGGATTTAGATCCGAGCTTTGACTTGGCCATTCCAGAACCCTCCATTTCTTTCTTTTCAGCCATTCCTTGGTAGATTTACTGGTATATTTAGGGTCATTCTCATGTTGCAAGGTCCACCTTCGGTTGAGCTTCACCTTTCTGCCAGATGGCCTCACATTATCCTCCAGCACCCTCTGGTACAATGAAGAATTCATAGTGGATTCTATGATGGTGAGCTGCCCAGGCCCTGATGCAGCAAAGCTGCCCCAAACAATAATATTTCCACCACCATGCTTTACAGTTGGTATCAGGTTCTTGTGGTCAAATGCTTTGGTTTTTGCCAAACATGTCTTCTGGTACTGTGGCCAAATAGCTCTACCTTTGACTCATCTGTCCAGAGCACATTGTTCCAGAAGTGCTGGTCTTTGCCTGGGTGTTCATTGGCAAACTTTCGTCTTGCCCTGATGTTCTTTCTGGACAGCAAAGGTTCCCTCATGGCACACCTCCCATGTAGATCAAATTTGTGCAGCCTCTTTCTAATGGTAGACTCGTGCACTTTGACATCAACAGTGGCAAGAGCTACCTGTAGGTCCCGTGATGACATTCTGGGGTTCTTAGAGACTTCTTTCAGCATTTTGCGGTCTGCTCTCAGGCTGAACTTGCTGGGGCGGCCTGGCCTGAACAAGTTGGCAGGTGTTTGGAATCTTCTCCACTTGTAGATGATCTTTCGGACAGTCGAATGATTGATTTCAAATTGTTTGGAGGTCTTTTTAAATTCCTTCTCAGACTCATAGGCATCTATAACCTTCTTTCTGAAGGCCCCAGAGAGCTCTTTTGATCTCGGCATGGTGACGCCGCACACTTCAACAACAAAGAGCAAACCAAACTAAATGTCTCAGGTCCTGAAGACCCAAACCACCCCGAATACCCAAAACACCCCAAAGACAAAAAACACCCCGAAGACCCAAAACACCCCGAAGACCCAAAACACCCCGAAGACCCAAAACACCCCGAAGACCCAAAACACCCCGAAGACCCAAAACACCCCGAAGACCCAAAACACCCCGAAGACCAAAAACGCCCCGAAGACCCAAAATACGCCGAAGACCCAAAACACCCCAAAGACCCAAAACACCCCAAAGACCCAAAACACCCCAAAGACCCAAAACACCCCAAAGACCCAAAACACCCCAAAGACCCAAACACCCCGAAGACTCAAAACACCCTGATGACCCCAAAGACCCAAGACACCCCAAAGACCCAAAATACCCTTTAAGGCCCAGAGGATCCAAAAGACCCTGAAGACCCAAATGGCACCAAAGACCTAGAAGACTCAAAATACCCTGAAGTACGAAAAGACCTCAAAGACCCAAAAGACCCCGAAGACCCAAAATACCCCAAAGACCCCAAAAACACCAAAGACCAAAAATACCCTGAAAGGCCCAGAGGATCCAAAATACCCTGAAGACCCAAATGGTGCGAAAGACCTAGAAGACCCAAAATACCCCAAAGACCAAAAAGACCTCGAATACCCAAAAGACCCAAAGAGCCAAAATACCCCAAAGACCCAAAATACCCCAAAGACCCAAAACACCCTGAAGACCCAAAACACCCCAAAGACACAAAACACCCCAAAGACCCAAAATACCCCAAAGACCCAAAATACACCAAAGACCCAAAACACCCCAAAGACCCCAAAGACCAAAAATACCCTTAAAGGCCCAGAGGATCCAAAAGACCCTGAAGACCCAAATGGCACCACAGACCTAGAAGCCCCAAAATACACCAAAGACCAAAAAGACCTCGAATATCCAAAAAAAAACAGAGACCTAAAAAGACCCAAAGGACCCCCAAAATACCCCAAAGACCCAAAATACCCCGAAGACCCAAAACACCCAGAAGACCCAAAATACCAAAGACCCAAAATACCCCAAAGACCCAAAACACCCTGAAGACCCAAGACACCCCGAAGACTCAAAACACCCCGAAGACCCAAAACACCCCAAAGACCAAAAATACCTCGAATACCCCAAAAAAACCAGAGACCCAAAAAGACACCAAAAGACCCGAAGACCCAAAACACCCCAAAGACCAAAAATACCTCGAATACCCCAAAAAAACCAGAGACCCAAAAAGACACAAAAGACCCCAAAAGACCCGAAGACCCAAAATACCCCAAAGACCCAAAATAACCCAAAGACCCAAAACACCCTGAAGACCCAAAACACCCAGAAGACCCAAAATACCCCGAAGGTCCAAAACACCCCAAAGACCCAAAACACCCCAAAGACCCAAAACACCCTGAAGACCCCAAAGACCCAAAACACGCCAAAGGCCAAAAATACCCTTAAAGGCCCAGAGGATCCAAAATACCCTGAAGACCCAAATGGTGCTGAAGACCTAGAAGACCCAAAATACCCCAAAGACCAAAAAGAACTCAAAGACCCAAAAAACCCAAAGACCCCAAAAGACCCAGAGGAACCAAAAGACTGTTCAGACCCAAAATCCCCTGAAGACACTGAAGACCCCGAAGACCCAAAAGACACCAAAGACCCAAAGATCCAAAAGGCCCGAAGACTCAAATACCCCAAAGACACAAAATACCCCCAAAGACCCAAAACACCCCGAAGACCCAAACCACCCAGAAGACACAAAACACCCTGAAGACCAAAAAGACCCCGAAGACCCAAAAAGACCGAAAAAGACCCCAAATACCCAAAACACCCCAAAGACCCAAAATACCCAAAAACACCTAAAAGACCCCATAGACCCTTGAAGACCATTTACACCCAAAATACCCTTAAATACCCCTGAAGAATCAAAATACCCCAAAGACTCTTAAAGACCCAGAGGAAACAAAAGACCATTAAGACACAAAAGCCCCTGAAGACACTGAAGTCCCAAAACACCCCAAAGACCCAAAATACCCTTAAAGGCCCAGAGGATCCAAATACCCTGAAGACCCAAATGGCCCTGAAGACCCAAAACACCATGAAGACACAAAAGACCCAAAAGACACCAAAATGGTCAAAGATGCCTATCCCTCTGAAACAACGTGTGGTGAGGTGCGCGGTGCGTGCCGAGTCACGCTAGTATTAATAATAACAATAATGAGCAATAATATTCCATTCTGATGTCCATACTCTTTCCACAGCATTGGTGTTGCCAAATCAGTCTCACGCTAAGTTATGCACTGTGTGGTTTACCATTGCTTTTCCCAGTTGTAGTCAGAGCAGCAATATGGAGTTTTGTCATGATGCCAGGATGCCAGCACACAATGAGACACCAAGGGATCTTCAACGTTCATCAGCCAATACAAGCCAACAAAACATCCAACTTTAAATCATATTCAAAGTATGATGTACCTACTCGTTGATGCCACCCATAGTCTGCCTGCTGAGCACCAGGGTGACAATTTTGAGTGTGGTAGGGAATCGAACCCACACGAAACAGCTTAAAAGTGAATATGCCAACTCTGACATATCTCACCAGCCCAAACAAACTTGTTGTCATATTTACAATTTTACTTTTGTAAATACGGTCCTAATCAAATAACTGAAATGAAGCCAGAATATGGCCTAACAAATATATATCTATATTTTTAGTTACCCTCGCCAGAGGAGAGGGTATTGTATTTGAGTCTGTTTGTCTGTCTGTTTGTCCGCACAGAATAAATATGATTTTCTCTGCAACCATTGGTCCGATTGACAGGAAATTCTCACCATAGGTGCACCTCCACCTGTAAAATGTTTTAATGATAATTATGACATCATAGATCACGTGGTACGGGCGCATCTTGGAAACTTGGAAAAAAAATCACATCACATCTTGGAGAAACCTGAAAAACTTTGCACCTCTATATCTCCAAAAGTGCTGAATAGAAAAAAAAGAGACATGGCTCATTGTAAAGAACTCTCCATGGGGAATAAAATATGTTAATGATGATGTCATTGTTTCCCCCATTATGACGTCATAATTCGACAAGTACAAAACTTCATCCGTATATAGTTGTATATATCCAGTATATAGTTGTATTATATATGTATATAGTTGTGTCCATATAATGCGTCATGCTTTTGATGATGTAATTCTCTGCCTTTGTTTCAATCAACGATAGTTTCTTCTCTGCATCAGGTTTACGAAGCAAATGATTCTTTACCATCTGTATATTACGTACTTTTTAGAATCAATTTTGATGTCTCAGAACAACATTAACTGAAACAGTCATAATACAATTTTATACAAATCTAAAAAACAACAAAGGGTCTTCATAACATCACTTACCAAATGGAGTGAACATGTTCAGAAGATTTTGATGTCTCACACAGCTCGGTTTACATTGAATACGAACGTCTTTTCCAGTCGAATCTGTTATTCCAACACAAAGCACTCGTGAGTACGCAATTCCACTGTGCATAACCTGCTTCATGTGGAAGTATCTTTTAACCAGCTCATAATTGCAGGCTTTATCCGCCGTGTGTGACGTAATGTCCTGTCACGTGACCGAGGATTAATGGAAGTCAAGAGACACGGCAGAGATAACATCAACAGTGGGAAGAGAACCTACTTAGGATGGAAAATAAACATTTCCAACACTGAGCTTTTACATCCATTTTCAAATTGATAATCGCACATAATTATAAATGCTTTTGAAACTTTTAGATAATCTAAGATATGATCAGAGAAATGATGGGATGTAATATTTATAGAACAATACTTGGAAAAGCAACGAACCTGGACACACGAGGCCATTTCGCACATCATGTTTGTGCTTCATCGACAGCACTATTCAGTCGATCTGTCCAAGCCTGGTGTTGGCTTAACTGGCTTAAGGTCTTGGGGTCTTGAGTTTGAGCTCCTGTTGTGCCGTTAAATAACAGCAGGTCGGTTGACTTGGCCTGTCATCCTGAATTTGGCAAAACGAGTTCCAGCCTACTGGTAACAGAGCACTGCATCAGCGGTACAGACACACTCCCAGCAATGATGCAACCAAATACTGCATGAACAACAACAACAACAACAACAACAACACCAATCTTTGACTATTAGACTTCATTTCACAGGAAAGAAAACGAGACGAGCACAATAAATCACCAGGATGGCCGATATGAAATACAATTATGGGGGTGGGGAGGCCCGCAACCCAAGGGATTGTAGGGAGACGAATGAACAAACATGAACAGAACATTCACCTCTTGGCGAGACCTTCTCAGAGAGACCACACCCACTGCATATCTACAGTGGCCTAAACAATAACTCATCCATATCTAAAAAGCCTATGGAAAAAGGGTATGCAGGTGTCTTCTGATACCTCAGGGAGATGGATGCCCCTGCCTTGCTTAACCCCGGGTCACCTGTGGGCAAGGTGTAGTACCTGTCAGCCCCCCTTTACCAGGGTAACGGTCCGCAGCCATCGGTTTAAATGGCAGATGGCTCTGCACATCTGGTAGATGCGAGTCCGGTCGACTCCAACAGCACCTGCGGCAGAGGGTGAAATCCCGAGCACCCAGCACAGAGACGGAGAGGAGTGGCGACCCCCTTCTATACCACACGCTTACCCGTGTGTACCAGCCATGGAAAGGCAATGCCATCATTGCATGAGGAGATTCCTCATCATCATCAAAAAGCCTATATACCAGTCCATCCAACATCCATGTGCAGTACTCCATCTGCAAAGCTTCCTGGTACCTATCCAATTGCAGTTTAAACCTATCTACCGTTTCTACAATTCCACCTTTCCATTGAGGCCACCCCAAGCATCAACTACTCCCTCTGAGTGAAAGACCCCTACCTGCCACCATCCTCTCCACCTTTTTGTAATGTATGTACAATGTGCTGGTGCTGTATGCGACACTATGTGTATGATGTCATTGACTTGAAAATATAACGACTTTCCTTTCGACTTCGCCATTTTCTGTTATGGCTCGTGGTGTCAGATCGTCTGTTTTCATCGAAACAAAAACCTCAACTTCGCACTGAACAATGTGCAATCTTTTTCTGTAAAGTATGGCGAACATCAACTTTGACCATCCTGTGATTGACTGGGGTAGTGTGGATTTGTACTCTGAAATTAGAAACTGCAAACAAAAACCCGTCCTCACAAACTGGTTTATTCCCCCACTTTTGTGATGTTCATTGCGTAATTATTAATGGCTTCTACTGTAATACCGGCTACACCCCCATGGACTGCTACGCCATGGAGTGACATTGAGAAATGCGTATAAAATACTCCAACGGCCCGATCAGCATTTCAAACAGTCCGTGACAGTCTTTTCTTGCATCGGCCTTCTCATGGAAAAACAACAAACAAGTTGCTTCAGGCAGATGGGGCTCATTAGCCTTGGTAGGCAGCTCTTCCAGGAGAAGGAGACTCTGAATGCAAATCTGCAAGGCAGATGGGGCTCCTTAGCCTTGATAGGCAGCTCTTCCAGGAGAAGGAGACTCTGAATGCAAATCTGCAAGGCAGATGGGGCTCATTAGCCTTGATAGGCAGCTCTTCCACGAGAAGGAGACTCTGAATCCAAATCTGCAAGGCAGATGGGGCTCATTAGCCTTGGTAGGCAGCTCTTCCAGGAGAAAGAAACTCTGAATTCAAATCTGCCAGGCAGATGGGGCTCATTAGCCTTGATAGGCAGCTCTTCCAGGAGAAGGAGACTCTGAATCCAAATCTCCCAGGCAGATGGGGCTCATTAGCCTTGATAGGCAGCTCTTCCAGGAGAAGGAGACTCTGAATCCAAATCTCCCAGGCAGATGGGGCTCATTAGCCTTGGTAGGCAGCTCTTCCAGGAGAAGGAGACTCTGAATCCAAATCTCCCAGGCAGATGGGGCTCATTAGCCTTGGTAGGCAGCTCTTCTAGGAGAAGGAGACTCTGAATGCAAATCTGCCAGGCAGATAGCGCTCATTAGCCTTGATAGGCAGCTCTTCTAGGAGAAGGAAACTCTGAATGCAAATCTGCCAGGCAGATGGGGCTCATTAGCCTTGATAGGCAGCTCTTCCAGGAGAAGGAGACTCTGAATCCAAATCTGCCAGGCAGATGGGGCTCATTAGCCTTGATAGGCAGCTCCTCCACGAGAAGGAGACTCTGAATCCAAATCTGCAAGGCAGATGGGGCTCATTAGCCTTGGTAGGCAGCTCTTCCAGGAGAAAGAAACTCTGAATTCAAATCTGCCAGGCAGATGGGGCTCATTAGCCTTGACAGGCAGCTCTTCCACGAGAAGGAGAATCTGAATGCAAATCTGCAAGGCAGATGGGGCTCATTAGCCTTGGTAGGCAGCTCTTCCAGGAGAAGGAAACTCTGAATCCAAATCTGCCAGGCAGATGGGGCTCATTAGCCTTGATAGGCAGCTCTTCCAGGAGAAAGAAACTCTGAATTCAAATCTGCCAGGCAGATGGGGCTCATTAGCCTTGACAGGCAGCTCTTCCACGAGAAGGAGACTCTGAATGCAAATCTGCAAGGCAGATGGGGCTCATTAGCCTTGATAGGCAGCTCTTCCAGGAGAAAGAAACTCTGAATTCAAATCTGCTAGGCAGATGGGGCTCATTAGCCTTGATAGGCAGCTCTTCCAGGAGAAGGAGACTCTGAATCCAAATCTCCCAGGCAGATGGGGCTCATTAGCCTTGATAGGCAGCTCTTCCAGGAGAAGGAGACTCTGAATCCAAATCTCCCAGGCAGATGGGGCTCATTAGCCTTGGTAGGCAGCTCTTCCAGGAGAAGGAGACTCTGAATCCAAATCTCCCAGGCAGATGGGGCTCATTAGCCTTGGTAGGCAGCTCTTCTAGGAGAAGGAGACTCTGAATGCAAATCTGCCAGGCAGATAGCGCTCATTAGCCTTGATAGGCAGCTCTTCTAGGAGAAGGAAACTCTGAATGCAAATCTGCCAGGCAGATGGGGCTCATTAGCCTTGATAGGCAGCTCTTCCAGGAGAAGGAGACTCTGAATCCAAATCTGCCAGGCAGATGGGGCTCATTAGCCTTGATAGGCAGCTCCTCCACGAGAAGGAGACTCTGAATCCAAATCTGCAAGGCAGATGGGGCTCATTAGCCTTGGTAGGCAGCTCTTCCAGGAGAAAGAAACTCTGAATTCAAATCTGCCAGGCAGATGGGGCTCATTAGCCTTGACAGGCAGCTCTTCCACGAGAAGGAGAATCTGAATGCAAATCTGCAAGGCAGATGGGGCTCATTAGCCTTGGTAGGCAGCTCTTCCAGGAGAAGGAAACTCTGAATCCAAATCTGCCAGGCAGATGGGGCTCATTAGCCTTGATAGGCAGCTCTTCCAGGAGAAAGAAACTCTGAATTCAAATCTGCCAGGCAGATGGGGCTCATTAGCCTTGACAGGCAGCTCTTCCACGAGAAGGAGACTCTGAATGCAAATCTGCAAGGCAGATGGGGCTCATTAGCCTCGGTAGGCAGCTCTTCTAGGAGAAGGAGACTCTGAATGCAAATCTGCCAGGCAGATAGCGCTCATTAGCCTTGATAGGCAGCTCTTCCAGGAGAAGGAGACTCTGAATCCAAATCTGCCAGGCAGATGGGGCTCATTAGCCTTGGTAGGCAGCTCTTCTAGGAGAAGGAGACTCTGAATGCAAATCTGCAAGGCAGATAGCGCTCATTAGCCTTGGTAGGCAGCTCTTCTAGGAGAAGGAGACTCTGAATCCAAATCTGCAAGGCAGATAGCGCTCATTAGCCTTGATAGGCAGCTCTTCCAGGAGAAGGAGACTCTGAATGCAAATCTGCAAGGCAGATGGGGCTCATTAGCCTTGGTAGGCAGCTCTTCGAGGAGAAGGAGACTCTGAATGCAAATCTGCCAGGCAGATAGCGCTCATTAGCCTTGATAGGCAGCTCTTCCAGGAGAAGGAGACTCTGAATCCAAATCTGCCAGGCAGATGGGGCTCATTAGCCTTGATAGGCAGCTCTTCCAGGAGAAGGAAACTCTGAATCTATATCTCTCAGGCAGATGGGGCTCATTAGCCTTGGTAGGCAGCTCTTCTAGGAGAAGGAGACTCTGAATCCAAATGTGCAAGGCAGATGGGCTCATTAGCCTTGATAGGCAGCTCTTCTAGGAGAAGGAGACTCTGAATCCAAATCTGCCAGGCAGATAGCGCTCATTAGCCTTGATAGGCAGCTCTTCCAGGAGAAGGAGACTCTGAATCCAAATCTGCCAGGCAGATGGGGCTCATTAGCCTTGATAGGCAGCTCTTTTAGGAGAAGGAAACTCTGAATCCAAATCTGCCAGGCAGATGGGGCTCATTAGCCTTGATAGGCAGCTCTTCCACGAGAAGGAGACTCTGAATCCAAATCTGCAAGGCAGATGGGGCTCATTAGCCTTGGTAGGCAGCTCTTCCAGGAGAAAGAAACTCTGAATTCAAATCTGCCAGGCAGATGGGGCTCATTAGCCTTGATAGGCAGCTCTTCCACGAGAAGGAGACTCTGAATCCAAATCTCCCAGGCAGATGGGGCTCATTAGCCTTGGTAGGCAGCTCTTCTAGGAGAAGGAGACTCTGAATGCAAATCTGCCAGGCAGATAGCGCTCATTAGCCTTGATAGGCAGCTCTTCTCGGAGAAGGAAACTCTGAATGCAAATCTGCCAGGCAGATGGGGCTCATTAGCCTTGATAGGCAGCTCTTCCAGGAGAAGGAGACTCTGAATCCAAATCTGCCAGGCAGATGGGGCTCATTAGCCTTGATAGGCAGCTCCTCCACGAGAAGGAGACTCTGAATCCAAATCTGCAAGGCAGATGGGGCTCATTAGCCTTGGTAGGCAGCTCTTCCAGGAGAAAGAAACTCTGAATTCAAATCTGCCAGGCAGATGGGGCTCATTAGCCTTGACAGGCAGCTCTTCCACGAGAAGGAGAATCTGAATGCAAATCTGCAAGGCAGATGGGGCTCATTAGCCTTGGTAGGCAGCTCTTCCAAGAGAAGGAAACTCTGAATCCAAATCTGCCAGGCAGATGGGGCTCATTAGCCTTGATAGGCAGCTCTTCCAGGAGAAAGAAACTCTGAATTCAAATCTGCCAGGCAGATGGGGCTCATTAGCCTTGACAGGCAGCTCTTCCACGAGAAGGAGACTCTGAATGCAAATCTGCAAGGCAGATGGGGCTCATTAGCCTCGGTAGGCAGCTCTTCTAGGAGAAGGAGACTCTGAATGCAAATCTGCCAGGCAGATAGCGCTCATTAGCCTTGATAGGCAGCTCTTCCAGGAGAAGGAGACTCTGAATCCAAATCTGCCAGGCAGATGGGGCTCATTAGCCTTGGTAGGCAGCTCTTCTAGGAGAAGGAGACTCTGAATGCAAATCTGCAAGGCAGATAGCGCTCATTAGCCTTGGTAGGCAGCTCTTCTAGGAGAAGGAGACTCTGAATCCAAATCTGCAAGGCAGATAGCGCTCATTAGCCTTGATAGGCAGCTCTTCCAGGAGAAGGAGACTCTGAATGCAAATCTGCAAGGCAGATGGGGCTCATTAGCCTTGGTAGGCAGCTCTTCTAGGAGAAGGAGACTCTGAATGCAAATCTGCCAGGCAGATAGCGCTCATTAGCCTTGATAGGCAGCTCTTCCAGGAGAAGGAGACTCTGAATCCAAATCTGCCAGGCAGATGGGGCTCATTAGCCTTGATAGGCAGCTCTTCCAGGAGAAGGAAACTCTGAATCCAAATCTGCAAGGCAGATGGGGCTCATTAGCCTTGATAGGCAGCTCTTCCACGAGAAGGAGACTCTGAATCCAAATCTGCCAGGCAGATGGGGCTCATTAGCCTTGATAGGCAGCTCTTCTAGGAGAAGGAGACTCTGAATGCAAATCTGCCAGGCAGATGGGGCTCATTAGCATTGATAGGCAGCTCTTCTAGGAGAAGGAGACTCTGAATGCAAATCTGCCAGGCAGATGGGGCTCGTTAGCCTTGATAGGCAGCTCTTCTAGGAGAAGGAGACTCTGAATCCAAATCTGCCAGGCAGATGGGGCTCACTAGCCTTGATAGGCAGCTCTTCTAGGAGAAGGAGACTCTGAATGCAAATCTGCCAGGCAGATGGGGCTCGTTAGCCTTGATAGGCAGCTCTTCTAGGAGAAGGAGACTCGGAATGCAAATCTGCCAGGCAGATGGGGCGCATTAGCCTTGATAGGCAGCTCTTCTAGGAGAAGGAGACTGAATCCAAATCTGCCAGGCAGATGGGGCTCATTAGCCTTGATAGGCAGCTCTTCTAGGAGAAGGAGACTCTGAATGCAAATCTGCCAGGCAGATGGGGCTCGTTAGCCTTGATAGGCAGCTCTTCCAGGAGAAGGAGACTCTGAATCCAAATCTGCCAGGCAGATGGGGCTCATTAGCCTTGATAGGCAGCTCTTCTAGGAGAAGGAAACTCTGAATCCAAATCTGCAAGGCAGATGGGGCTCATTAGCCTTGATAGGCAGCTCTTCCACGAAAAGGAGACTCTGAATCCAAATCTGCCAGGCAGATGGGGCTCATTAGCCTTGGTAGGCAGCTCTTCCAGGAGAAGGAGACGCTGAATGCAAATCTGCAAGGCAAATGGGGCTCATTAGCCTTGATAGGCAGCTCTTCCAGGAGAAGGAGACTCTGAATGCAAATCTGCAAGGCATATGGGGCTCATTAGCCTTGATAGGCAGCTCTTCCAGGAGAAGGAGACTCTGAATCCAAATCTGCAAGGCAGATGGGGCTCCTTTGCCTTGGTAGGCAGCTCTTCTAGGAGAAGGAGACTCTGAATCCAAATCTCCCAGGCAGATGGGGCTCATTAGCCTTGGTAGGCAGCTCATCTCAGAGAAGGAAACTTTGAATGCAAATCCGCCGCTGCCTTGCGGCTCAGGTTTTGAAACCAAAAGCTAAGGGTTTAACGGGGTAAAGACAGCAATCCTTTTTTAAAGGAGGTGGCCTTTGCATTCTTAACTCATGGGCCACACTTGGGCAAGGTGTACTGCCCCATTTTAGTCTCCCGTTCAGGGTTACGTGAAGCCATGGGCGCAGGTGGTGAATGGCCACGCAGGTAGCTGGCACCTATTGCCAGTAATGGCTGCATGGCCTTGATGGTGGCAGAAGATTCTCTTATGAAGAACAATGGCTAGGATCATCCATCTAGTCTTCACACTGCCCGGAAGAAGGCCATGGCAAACCACTTCCATGCACGGCAAGAAAACAATGATCAGAAATATAAGGGATAAAGCTATGGCGCCGGAAGGTGAGCACTGCAGGTTTGAAAGCACCCAAATGGCTACTGGGGAAGAGCAGCGTGTTTTGATGAGTCGGACTGGTCATTATGACGAGACTGTATCAAACTCGCTAGGAAATCCAGTCGCTGAGGTTTCCAGAACTGAAAATCAAACTCTGAGCTTCTCAAACATTCACAAAATTGTGACGTGGAATGTACGGTCAATGACTAAGGGAAAGGTGGATGTAATTGAGAGAGATGTGTGTGTGTGTGTGTGTGCGTGTGTGTGTGTGTGTAAGGAGGAAAATATGGAGGAGGATTGCAGTAAAGCATGGAATTGGTATCTGAAATGAGCCAGGGAGCGATTTCTGGAGACAAGTGAACTGAAACTTTAGGGATAAGTGAACTTGGACGGACTGGTTACAAAGTGTTCTTTTCTGTTCACGAAACTTGTAAAATAAATGGAGTGGCAGTGATCTCCAACTTCTACTGCAGATTAAAATATGGAGGAGTATTATGCAAAATTGCAGAACTGGTATAACATGTTCCTAAAGGAGATGTTCAAATTATTTTGGGAGAATGGAATGAAAAGATTTGGGAAGCAGGAGCACCAGGGATTGCAGTAAAGCACGGAATTGGTACCTGAAATGAGCCAGGGAGCGAATTCTGGAGTTCTGGGTGGAGAATGGGCTCATAATTGCAAACACATGGTTCAAACGACCCAAGCATAGACTACACATGGACTTCACCTGATGTGTAACATAGAAATCAGATCGATTACATTCTAATTGACAGAAGATTGAGGAAGTGCCGTGCAATCTGCCAATACCCTGCCAAGTGCAGACTGTGGGACAGATCATGAACTCCTTGTGGCAAAACTGAGAGTCAAAATGAGAAAGGTGAAAATAAATAAATAATAATAATAATAAGGTGCATAGGTTTAAATTTGACATGTTGAAAAATTACTCAGGTATGGTAATAATCATTTCACACAACATCCCAATCGGTTGTAATAGATTGAAATTGTTGTCATGGAAACCGTTTACATGTCAAAACGGCTAAATCAATCGTTCTGATTTTTGGTGAACAAGATCTGTGACCTTATCTAAAGGTCACAGATATTTAAAGTTTATAGGATGAAAATGTATGACTTTGTGACCTTGAGCTATGACCTTTTGACCTCAAACGATAGGCTTCATTGACCCGACATGCAAATCTTGTTCAATTTACAAGTCAATCGGATGAAAATTGATGATTTTATGTGACCTTGACCTTTGACCCTTTGACCTCAAAAACAATATGCTCCTAGGTTTTGATTCGTGAAAGGGCTTTAAAAGGTTGAAAAGGTCTAAACTAAATCGATCTAAAATGTCGAAGTGGGTAAACGTGACAACGGCCATCATTACTGCCAAGATGGAACCTCAATTCATCTGTAAAGAGGATAGCAGCCCAATCATTCCTCTTGAACCTCAGATGTGTCTACACCAAGCTAGGTGTGCATGTCGATGACGTGGCAACAAAATCGGACATAATGCTGGTTGTCGTGGTCGGATGTTATGCTTGCGTAACCGATTCCTGACAGTTCTGGCACTGACTGGTCAGAAGCCAGGGATGTTGCGAGCGGTCAAACGTGCTATCTGAAACCAATTCCTAAGATTCACCAACCGGATATAGTTATCCTGCCGACGTGACGTCACACATGGTCGCCCAAAATGTGGATGGTCCCTGATGATGCCAGTTTGTTGATAATGTCTCCAGAGTGATTCTTTGGTGTTCCGATGAACACCAAAATGCCGAGCCAAAACGTTTTGTGATGACAATTCTGTCTCAATTGATGTGATCATGACATTTTTAAAATATTTTTTTTGTATACAAGATCGAGGCTCGTGAAAGAGCCAACATTAATCACACAAAAATACAAACCGACACACAAAACACAAAAAAACAAGGGGAGCGGTAGACAAGTTGGGGAGAGAGGGGGAAGGACACAAACACAACATTTGAGAGCAAGGACATCGAGAGAAATGTGGGAGGGGGAGGGCTTGGGGGGAGGTGGGAGAGGTATAAAACATATGGACACTGCAAGGACTTCCAGGAAAGAAGTTGGAATTTCAAACAAGGTGGATCTGGGGTGAATTAGCGGGGGTAGAAAAGATCAAGGTTTTGGATGGGGGAAGATAAGAGATGGTGGTGAACAGCTGTTTTAAAGACCTGGAGGGAGGAGTGGGATTTAAGGGAGAGGGGGAGTTTGTTCCAGAGGCGGGAGAAAAGAGGAATGAAGGAGTGAAGGTGAGCAGAGAGCCTAGATTTTGGCAGTTTAACCAAAAGAGGGTTGCAGGCAGATCTTGTGCGACCTGAAGGAATATTGGGGGGGACAGAGCACAGATCAGCGAATGGGCTGTAGGATGTCTCTTAAAAGGTACTTCTTGCATTCTCATCTTTCTTTCTTCCCACCTAATGTGGGTGAGGTAAGCGATAAGCATGGTGAAAGGTTCCACCAAGACATTTCGGTCATGGAAACTACGTATCAAGGCTCGTTGAACCCAAACATAATGGGTGATTACTGCTGGTTCCTCCAGACCAAATCCACACACAAGCGCAAGAGCAAGCATCTCACACACTTCTGAACACGTCTGAACATTGCCTTCGCTGACTATATTGCAAGGAAGAGTGTAAACTTGAAGTGTTGTTTCTGAATCACTCACAATGGGGCAGATTTCCCTATCAAGTTTACACCCTTCCTAACATTACCATGTTCTAATGTTTTATTAACGTATTTTTCTGCAACTTGTTTATGTTCTTGGTTTGTACACTACACGTCTACATGGAGATCGATAACTGTTATCTAAATATGACGTGAAAGTAATTACTAAGCACTGATATTAGATAAACAATGTGGTGATCTGCAATAAAAAGTATATATATATATATATTGTTGTGGTTCTGCCGCCGGCCTTCTCCCCTTACTAAGGGGGGATTAGTCCCCTTGTCTTAACTGACCTGGTGCGACCCGAGACCTATTACGTCCCTTCCGGACAGCACTAAATAGGGTTTCAGGACCAAATTCGCTGTTACCTAAGTACTAGCTCTGCCCTGAAGCGAGGAAATAAGCCTCGCACGAACCACGCGTGTTGGTGATACGCCGAGCGGTTGCGTACACGTGATCCCCGCCGTTATACATGGTGGAACCCGATTCAAGCGGTTCTATTCGTACCACACTTAGCCAATGGAGAAATCATGGGAACGATCGAATCAGAAGGAAGAACAGAATTTATTTACACTATACAAGGATTGGTAGAAGGAAAGGGACACAGAGCAGCCTTATACAGTCTTACTTAATACCCCTGGACAAACGGGCCCGTCTCACACACACACTCACACGGGGATTGCAGATGAGCACGATGATGTTCACCAGTGCGTCCAAGGATGGCTCGCGTGCAGCTCTTTCCAGTCCCCGGCACGTCCCGTGGAGATGGAGGCAGGAAAAGGCAGGAGCTCGTAGCGTGTCGCCTGAACAATCGGGTTATCTCGGGGCGCACGGTAGAGGGTGGATTTTGGCGCGACTGGCAGTTATTCACTCGCGGTTATGGCCGCGTTCACTCGCGTGGCCGAAATGCGCTAGATTCGATACCGGCGCGACTGGCTGCGCCCGCGTACATGTACGGCCAACGCCTCTTCCTCTATCCCCTGGCGCGCACGTACTATTGCGAGGGTCAAAGTTCAACAACGGCGAGTGATACAAACTCTCTGGCACAGTCCTCTCGCGCCACTGGTGCAAGTCAAGTCCAAGTCCTGCTTGTAAGTCCTGTTCAAGTCCTTTGCCACTGCCGTGTGCACACGAGTCCTTTCGAGGGCTTTTCGTATGGGATTTATATAGACCCACCCCGCGAACCTTCTTGAACTCACCAGACTCTCCTCACCACACCCTCTCACGCCATTCCGCTCGAGCTCTGATTGGCTGGTGGCTCTTACCATCCCGCCACGCCACTCACCCCGACCCCGCTCCCCTCCTTCACCTTTCGAGGCCTTGCCTCGTGTTAACTCGACTAGGGGACAGCCAAATGGGGCGCGGGATGGATTGCGCCCATAGAGGTAGAATGGAGGTTGGAGCAAAATGATTGGGGCCTATTCTCCTGTCTTCAAACAACGCAGGTACTAAGAGGGGAAATGGCCTATTCTTACACATACTAAGACGTAACTATACTACAAATGGGCCTATATGTTGCTAGTGTGACTAACTATGGGGTAGGGTGGGCTTCAAAAAATCAAAATGCAGATTTTCTCAGGGACATGGTCTATTTTTGTTCCTTTTGGTGTCAAAGGAAACCACACCAAATTTGAATGGAATCCAATAATATTTAGGGGTGCCACATCAGTGATGAATTTTCCCCCATGCAAAAATAGGAATTCCCATTTTTTGGGCTGTATATACACAAAATAAATACATAATTATATATATACATTAAATATAATATTAAAAATAAATATATAGTAAATATACATTAAATAATAAATATACATAAATACACATTATACATTATATATATAGTTATATACAATATATTATACATACAGTTTTGAGACTTCCTATGATCACTATCTGGGCAATTTTCATGCATGTTTTGTACAGGTTCCCAGGGTCAGGGGTACGCTTTTTTAGTGTGTAATATGTAGGCCTAACTTATTGACTGTGGCTCTTTTGTAGAGAGTGACCCTGTGGAGTAAGAATTAACAGGATTTTACCCACATTCTTGCTTATTTTGCAGATATGGCATGTGCTAGTACCAGTGTTTCATTGCAAACTCGGGCTCAGGATAATGTGTATCTCATTGGGTCCACTTCTGGAGATGCCATCAAAGGTGCCAAGCTCCCGACTGTGCATCAATCTCTTTTCCTGTTTTTCCATCACCTGAAGAAGGAGAATCGCACTGCCCGGGAGAGTGCAACCCTCACCATTGAAGAGGTTGTGAAGTTCTGGGAAAAAGCTCACCTACCTACAACGACGAAGCAGCACTGCATCCATCGTTTGGAGAGGCTATATATGAAGAATGGAGGAGCCTCCAAAAAGGTGCAAAGCGGGGTGGTGCGACCCAAGAGAAAAAGGAAGCATCCTTCAAGGCCTCCTTGGAGAAGACGTTTGATCTTAGGCATGCAGATTCGGAGGCCATAATCACCAACCCCGAGGACAGGAAGTTTCTTCACGATCAATTCTCAGAGAGGAAGGCTTCAATGGGATCTGTAGACACTGTGTTGGAAGCAAAAACGAAGCGAAAGAAAGAAAGGGAAGAAAAGGAGAAGACAAAGGCAGAGAAGGAAAATAAGAGACAGGAAATGCTCATGAAGGGTGCTACTGCTATGGAAGTCACAGACTCAGACTCTGACTCTGAGACCACGGCACAGGCTGGTTCTTCATCATCTGATGGTGGGATATCTCGTCCCAAGAAAAGAAGGCCTATCAACATTGTCACTCCTGAAGTCACAGCTTCTTTGGATCATACGAAAACAAGTGACCGAATGGCTGTCCACAACTTGGCATCCATTTGTAGAGCAGTAGGATGGGATCCTGCAGAGCTGGCACTGAACCGATGGACAGTGCGGCGGAATCGCATGATGCATCGATGCAAAACCATGGACGAAATAAAAGAAGCATTTCATCATAATGTGCAGGGTCCTTTAGTGGTCCATTGGGATGGAAAGCTTTTTCCCGATGTCACTGGAGATTTTGTGCATGTGAAGGTGGATCGTCTTCCAATCCTTGTGTCCAACCAGTACCATGGAATGGAGCAGCTGTTGAATGTTCCCAAGTTACCTGACGGGGGAGGAGAAGCTATGGCAACCGCTGTAGTGGACACACTGAAGAGCTGGAACCTTGTGGGCAAGGTGAAGGCTTTGTCTTTTGACACAACGGCCAGCAATTCAGGTGTTCGTGGAGGTGCTGCTGTCCTCATTGAAAAGAAGCTACAGACTGAACTACTTCATTTGGCTTGCCGCCATCATGCGCACGAAATCATTCTGGGAGATGTTTTCACCACTCTTTTCGGTCCTTCATCAGGCCCTGACATCCAGCTTTTTAAGCGGTTTCAGGCGAAGTGGCCGTCCATTGCCCATCACCAACCAAAAAATGGATTCACAGATCCTGATATGGCAGCTGAGTTTGCACAGAACAATGACATGATGGATGAAGCTCTGGAATTTGCTCTTGTGTGTTTGAAAGATCAGCAGCCACGTGATGATTATCGTGAACTTCTAGAACTGACTGTCATCTACAGACTTGGCATTTAATATGGAATATTTTTTTTGTGGGGGTGAATTTACTCTTCAAGTTGACTTAGAACCAAAAGTTAATTGGAATTATGTTGAAATTATTCTAGATTTTGTTAATGTGACCTTTAAAAGAAACAAAAACCACATTTGACATTTCGAAGCAAATAAATTGATCCTTGAAAGTGATGGAAACTGATATTGAACTCAATTCACGGACAGTACTGTGTTAAACTTCTGTACGTTTTCCAGAAGTATTTCTTTAATTTGCACATTAGCCAAAAAATTTTTTAACAAAAACAAAAGTTAAATTACAACTGGGAGTACGGACAGTAAAATTACAGTTCAGTACGTCGTCTAACCCCCACGAGCATTCAGGAGAGCACGTACACGTTGAGGCATGCTGTTCACGAGATTTGCCAAGGTTTGGACAGGAATCGCTTGCCATGCAGTGACAATAGCCTGCTGCAATTCACGCACAGAGGTAGGCTGCTGGTCCAAGTTGTCGATTTGACGCGTTAATTCTGCCCACAAGTTCTCTATCGGATTCATATCCGGGGACATGGCAGGCCACTCCATACGCTCTACACCACGGTCAGCAAGAAAGTGTTGGATCATGCGAGCACGATGAGGCCATGCATTGTCATCTTGGAAGACAAAGTTTCCTCGAAAGGCTACACGAGCAAATGGAAGCAATGTTTCTTCCAGAATGGCCCTGTACTTGAACTGGTTCAGGTTTCCATTCAGAACAACCAGGTCCGTTTTGCCCCCTGCATGAAAAGCAGCCCTAACGGTCACCCCACCACCTCCAGCTTGGACTCTTGGCACTATACAATCTTCGTTGTAGGCTTCATGCACTTGTCTGCGCACTCGGACATGGCCATCTTGACGATAGACCAGAAATCAAGACTCGTCACTGAAGATCACGTGATTCCAGTGTCCTGGCTGCCATTGACGGTGCTCTCTGGCCCACTGCAATCGGCGCTGGCTGTGTTGTCTTGTCAGGCGTGGCTTTCTCAGGGGACGCCTGGCACGATAGCTTGCTTGAACCAGTCGTTGGTTGACTAGCCTTCTGGATGCAGGCACATTTGTCAGTTGCTGCCACTCAGGCCTAAGCCGATTAGCTGACTTGGTATGGCCATTGCGGACTAACCGGTGCAGCTGGCGATCATCCCTCCTTGTGGTTCTGCGGGGACGTCCTGGCCTCGATATTGGAGGAGGGACACCCCTCTGAGCATTTAGTTTCGGGATCTTTGGCACCTGACCTTGAGTGATGCCATACTGACGAGCAATAGCACACTGTTTCATGCCGGAATTTCGTAAAGCCACCACTCCATGACAAACAGCATTGTCGAGTTGACGGACCATCTCCAGAGGAAGCGGCAATAACTTTTGTAGACGTGCAGCAGTTGTTTTCCACAAATACAGAACGCAACAACCCTTATATACCCGATTGTGAAGCCAATCGTCAAATGTACCTGTCCGTACATTTTGTCACACCACCTGTGATATAATCCTGTTATTGACTTCTTGCTGCGACAGACAATCAGTGACATGGTTCTTTTAACAAAGAAATCACCAAAGCGTAAAAGAAACTCACCAGATTGATATTCTGAGTTCAGAAAGGAAACCCAAGTCAAGAAAAAAAAAATATTCCATATTAAATGCCAAGTCTGTACATGGGAGGAATCCCACCTCGTGGAATCTGGATCATGGCTCCAGGAGCAATGCACAGAGCCAGATGGATGGCAAAAGCACTATATTCACTACAGGTGTTCATGTTTTGGTCAGAGTTCCACTTGACACTTCGAGAGGCGAGAGAACTCCGAGCCTTCAACATTTTTGTCTGCCTTGTGTATGTACAGGCTTGGTTTCGGGCTCCACAAGCTATTGAGGCTCCCCTGAATGACATTAACCTCTTCAAGAAGTTGGAAAAGTTTGAACAAATCAATCAGAAGATGGCTCAGGCAGCCTTGAAGGCACTTGGCCGCCACACGTGGTACATGAGTCCAGTACTAGTGGCATTTGCATTCTTTGACACCAGAATTGACAAAGAAAGCAAGATCAATATGATTGAAGCATTGAAAAATGACGGTGAAAACCCCTCTCCAAAGAGACCAGCTATCAAACGAGGAACCGCCCTGTCAATCGCTGGCCTCATAACAAAACACACCAAGCATTTCTTCAGCATCCTAGGGACCCCAGCTGATTGGATGGATAAGGATCCTGGTTCATGGGAGCAAGAAACCAGCTTTCAGGAAGCAAAGAAAGCCGCCAGTGGCTTAGTCGTGGTGAACGACAGGGCAGAAAGGGGTGTCGCATTGATACAAGACTACAATAAGCTCCTTACAAAGGATGAAGAGCAAAAGCAAGCTCTGCTCCAAGTTGTTGCTGCTCACAGGAAGATGTACCCCGATGCCAAGAAGGCAACAGTGGTGAAACAGGCCCAGAAATAGGAGTTACATTTCTCATTATATTTGGGTTTTTTAATATTATGTGATATGGTGTCTCTTCATTTTATGAACTGAACATTTGGATTGTTATCATTGAATTTGAGTTTTCATAGCAATATAGTGCTATTTGTGCAGCTATTGTAACTTGCGTTTGCTAGAATACAAAGAAAGTGAGTGGAGGGTGGATTTTCATAAAACAAACTTCTGGTTTTGCTTTCGATCCATATATAGAAAAGTTTTGTAGACACCTTTAGTTTGAAGGCTGATGTGGCACCCCTAAATAAAATCAGATTGCTTTCATATTTGGTGTCTTTTCATTTTGGAACAAAAGGAACAACATAAAGCCATGTCCCAGTAAATATTTTTTTTAAATTATTTTGAGCACCACCCTACTATGGGGGGCAAACCTTTAACCTTTAATGACTTCAATGTGCCAATCTCAAAACCGCAGCAATATCTATCTATCTATCTATATATATATATATATATATATATATATATATATATATATATATATATATATATATATATATACATAGATATATATACAGTGCATTCAGAAAGTATTCAGACCCCTTCACTTTTTTCACATTTTGTTATGTTGCAGCCTTATACTGAAATCGTTTAAATTCATTTTTTCCCTCATCAATCCACACTCAATACCCCATAATGACAAAGAGAGAACAGGATTTTAGAAAGTTTTGCAAATTTATTTGAAAGAAAAAAACTGAAATATCACATTTACATAAGTATGATCTTTGTGACCCTAATTGTGAGTCAACACCCTAATTATACTCAAGGCAAATAATTCATTGTTTAAAGTTGACATGCACAGATGTGGAATAAGATTGATAGCTTGGTGTCAGTGATGAGCTTTAGCTGCAAGCAAATCATTTCTGACTGTTGCTACTGCAAAGTTCTGTTCAGGGAAGACCACTTCCATGAAAAGATCCTTTGGCTGTAGTGGACGAGGGATTACGGTCATTGTTATCCAGGGCACCGACAGTGAAGAGTCCATTCCTGAGAATAGATGGGCACACAATTTGATCAGCAGTGAACTGGTCACACATTGCAGATGCCAATTTATTCTCCAGCTGCAGGACCCGGCTATAGGAGATGCTCAACCCCAGTTCAGCCAGTTGGTCAACAAGTCTTCTGTTCCTCGTCATTGCGTCAAACAGTCAATCCAATATAGACATGAAGTGGAGGCTCCGGCTCTGGAGACTGTTTTTTGGGAGTGGCCCCTTTCTTGCATCTATTCTTCGAATTGTGGAGGTATAACTGAGACATTGTTTGATTGGCCTGAGTGTCATCAACATCGCTCTTCAGGTTTGGTCCATACAGGATCATTGATGAAAGGAGTGTGAGGCTGGGAAGCATTTTCTGGCACTTAGGGGGGGAAACTGCCAGAAAACTCGAAGTGCGTTTCTCTGAACATTTCTTAGTGCGTTTCTCTGAACGCTTTCAGCGTTTTAATGCGTTTTTAAACGTTTTCTTTAAACGTTTAAAACTTTTTAAAATTTAAACTTCTTTAAAAAGTAAAAAAAAAAAAAATTTTTTTAAGTAAAAGAAAAAAAACTTTTTTTAAATGTGCTTTAAACGTTTTTTAAATTCTTTTTTTCTAAACGTTTAAAAACGTTTAAACGTTTTTTAAAAAACGTTTTTTAAAAGGTTTTAAAAACGTTTTCATTTTTATTTTTTTTCAACTTTCTTAATGCGTTTCTATGAACTTCTGCGTTGAAGTGCGTTTCTCTATTTTTGCTACTTTTGCAAAAAGGAGAGCTTGATTCATAATTGTGTTCGAGCAAAGCATCTTTGAGCATTTGTTGCATTCCCTCTGGAAACACAAGAACGATGTTCTTGCCACCTGTCTGCTCTTCCACACCGGTGTCAGCAAAGTGTTCAAGAAGTCTCCTTTGCAAACGACTTGTTGATTGAGACATCCTGCCCAAGATTTTGAAGACGACGTTCATACAGATCATGAAGATCAGATAACTTGAAGAGGTACGTCCCATTGTCCCATCCTCAATGGCAAACTCAACGTAAGACACCAACTCCACAAATGCTCTGGCGTCTGCTCGTTCTCTTTCCGTGTTTGAGGAAACACCTTCACAGCGATGACCCCGATGTCCGTTTGTACATTGCGTCAAACAGTTCAGGTGGTATTTGGCTTCGAGGGCAATTCAATCTCCCCCTGTTATTTTGGACAAGAGTTGTTCATCCTGCATATCAGTTGCCATCTTTCTGAGGGACTGATCAGCACCAAATGTTTGGAAGTTGTGTAATTTTTGGGCACTCGTTGTTTCACAGAAGATGCACACACACACACTTGGCATCAAACACCGACTGCCTCTTTGACCGTCACATCTCGGAAGCCTCGGCTTCACGTTTTCTTTTCTTCATTACTTGCCTTTTGAGTTGCGAGTTGTTGAACTTTTGATGACAAGAATGATGCCATGAGGCATTATTTTCCACAAAAGGTTTGTTCCTTCAATTCCATATTCTACATCAACTGGCAATGCATTTATTTTCCTGAACTCTTCAACATTTGCCAGGAATGCAGGATATACTTCTCTGGCGTTACTCTTAAATCCTTTCTGTGGATAACGACAACATAGTCTTTCTGGTGTAGTTTTCAGGTTCTTTGGGTTCAGGGTCTTTCTGTAAGGGTCTTTGGAATCTTTTGGGTTTTTGGGATATTTTGGGTCCTCTGGGTCTTTAAGGGTCTTCAGGTTATCTCGAGTCTTCAGGGTCTTTAAGGGTCTTTGAGGTCTTCAGTGTATGTTGGGTCTCTAAGGGTCTTTGGAATCTTTTGGGTCTTTGGGATATTTTAGGTTCTCTGGGTCTTTAAGGGTCTTCAGTGTATGTTGTGTATTTAAGGGTCTTTGGAGTATTTTGGGTATTCAGGGTATTTTGGGTCCTCTGGGTCTTTAAGGTCTTTTGGGTCCATTGGGTCTTGGGGTCTTTTCAGAGTCTTTTAGTTCCTCTGGGTCCTTGGGGTATTTAGGGTCCATGGGTTATTTATGGTCCTCGGGGTCTTTTGGGTTATCTGGGTGTTGAGTGGGGACGGTCTTTTGGGTCCTATGGGTACTTTAGGTTCAGTATTTCAGGTTACATTTGTGGGTGGAGTCTGGTCAGCTGTCCAACCAATGGGTGAAGAGCAGACATACACACAAACACTTGCGCCATTAAATATAAGATGGTTGTCGTCGTCGTCGTCGTCGTCGTCGTCGCTCACGGGGGGGGGGGGGGGTGCGCATGTGCGTTCTCTCTCGGCAGTTGGGCCTTGGACTGAGTGGTTTATACCTGAATAAACCTCCATGTGAGAACCTGATCTCTTCTTGTTATTGGCGCCTCTCTTAATCGCTTGCTCCAAAGCGAGCGCTTGCAAAGCGATCAATACGGAACGACTAGCTTGGAAAGCGATAGCAAGCCGTTTACTAACGGTACACACCCCTTCAGGTCTGTAATAAATACGCCACGCCCTCTTCTGGCAGCAGCCAAGCCACGCCTCCACCCCAAGGAGGAGCAAATAGCCTGTTATTTTGAACTTTGGCACTCGCATCGTGAAAGTTCGGCGCAGCATCAAAAAAAGTAGCGGGAAGTGAAATTATCATCACTTAGAAGAAAAGCACAATGTCTGCCGCGCTCGCGGAATGCAACGGCTTTGTAATGGCCGTGCTCGTCAACATGATGTACCTCGTCAGCGTGATGTACTTGCTGAAGCAGGTTTTCATTGCGTCCGAGTACGGTCGCTACCTCGAATCCAGAGGCGGCATTCGCATCCCGGCCCGGCTTAGCTGGGCACTGCAGGAGCTTCCCGCCATCCTGGTCCCGGTGTCTATGTTCCTTCACGCTGACGTAGTGCCGCCTCTTCCCAACGTCATCATTTTCTTCATGTTCTGCCTGCACTACAGTCAACGGTACGACGGTCCTCTTCTTCTTGATATATTTCATTTCTCCAGAATCTCGATCCAAATTGTGTCGTTTCATACAGTCGTCATCACGCACGTTCCGTTCCATCATGACGTCATCACGCATGACTTGCTGAAAAAAAGTAGTGTGTATTTTGCAAGACCACTACATAGATGTTTGTGAGGTGTGCATATTAAAGGTATTTATGGGGTCTTTTACATTCAAGGAGTGTAAATCTTTATCTCAAGGAGTGTAAAGAATGAAAATGCCAAAGGGTCTTCAGTGGTATCGTCTGTAAAAGATGTAAATGTCTAAAAATGGATCTCAACTGTAAAAGGTCTAAGTGGTCGAAAGGGTCTGAGCAATCTAAAGTGGTTTAAAATGTCTGAATGGTGTTGGTCTAAGGGGTGTAGAAGTTCTGGTGGCCTAAAAAGGGGGTGTAAAGCAGCAAATGCCACTTCGTTTTTAAATGCCACTCATCCTTGAGTTATCACAAATTTCATTCACACCTGACTTCGCCTCCTTATAATTTGTTTATGTCCCATTTTTCTTTCTCAGTATCTATATTATAAAAGGAGCCGTGTCTGTCTGTCTGTCTGTCTGTCTGTCTGTCTGTCTGTCTGTCGTGTTAGAACTTGAGAATGGATTAACGGATTTCAATAAATCCAACTAGGGTGGATTCGGGGAACTCCCAGGAGTGTTTGTGATAAATAAATAAAAATTATATAGGTACACGTTAATAAATTATATAGGTACACGTTAATAAATTATATAGGTACACGTTAATAAATTATATAGGTACACGTTAATAAATTATATAGGTACACGTTAATAAATTATATAGGTACACGTTAATAAATTATATAGGTACACGTTAATAAATTATATAGGTACACGTTAATAAATTATATAGGTACACGTTAATAAATTATATAGGTACACGTTAATAAATTATATAGGTACACGTTAATAAATTATATAGGTACATGGACACGCGTGTCAAAACTGCAAATGCCAACATGTGACGTTGGTTATCTGCACGGAGAGCACGTTGGTTATCTGCACGGAGAGCACGTTGGTTATCTGCACGGAGAGCACGTTGGTTATCTGCACGGAGAGCACGTTGGTTATCTGCACGGAGAGCACGTTGGTTATCTGCACAGAGAGCACGTTGGTTATCTGCACAGAGAGCACGTTGGTTATCTGCACGGAGAGCACGTTGGTTATCTCTGCACGGAGAGCACGTTGGTTATCTCTGCACGGAGAGCACGTTGGTTATCTGCACGGAGAGCACGTTGGTTATCTGCACGGAGAGCACGTTGGTTATCTGCACGGAGAGCTCGTTGGTTATCTGCACGGAGAGCACGTTGGTTATCTGCACAGAGAGCACGTTGGTTATCTGCACGGAGAGCACGTTGGTTATCTGCACGGAGAGCACGTTGGTTATCTGCACGGAGAGCACGTTGGTTATCTGCACGGAGAGCACGTTGGTTATCTGCACAGAGAGCACGTTGGTTATCTCTGCACGGAGAGCACGTTGGTTATCTGCACGGAGAGCACGTTGGTTATCTGCACGGAGAGCACGTTGGTTATCTGCACGGAGAGCACGTTGGTTATCTGCACGGAGAGCACGTTGGTTATCTGCACGGAGAGCACGTTGGTTATCTGCACGGAGAGCACGTTGGTTATCTGCACGGAGAGCACGTTGGTTATCTACACGAAGAGCACGTTGGTTATCTGCACGGAGAGCACGTTGGTTATCTGCACGGAGAGCACGTTGGTTATCTGCACGGAGAGCACGTTGGTTATCTGCACGGAGAGCACGTTGGTTATCTGCACGGAGAGCACGTTGGTTATCTGCACGGAGAGCACGTTGGTTATCTGCACGGAGAGCACGTTGGTTATCTGCACAGAGAGCACGTTGGTTATCTGCACGGAGAGCACGTTGGTTATCTGCACGGAGAGCACCTTGGTTATCTGCACAGAGAGCACGTTGGTTATCTACACGGAGAGCACGTTGGTTATCTCTGCACGGAGAGCACGTTGGTTATCTCTGCACGGAGAGCACGTTGGTTATCTGCACGGAGAGCACGTTGGTTATCTGCACAGAGAGCACGTTGGTTATCTGCACAGAGAGCACGTTGGTTATCTGCACAGAGAGCACGTTGGTTATCTCTGCACGGAGAGCACGTTGGTTATCTGCACGGAGAGCACGTTGGTTATCTGCACGGAGAGCACGTTGGTTATCTGCACGGAGAGCACGTTGGTTATCTGCACAGAGAGCACGTTGGTTATCTGCACAGAGAGCACGTTGGTTATCTGCACAGAGAGCACGTTGGTTATCTCTGCACGGAGAGCACGTTGGTTATCTGCACGGAGAGCACGTTGGTTATCTGCACGGAGAGCACGTTGGTTATCTGCACAGAGAGCACGTTGGTTATCTGCACGGAGAGCACGTTGGTTATCTGCACGGAGAGCACGTTGGTTATCTGCACGGAGAGCACGTTGGTTATCTGCACAGAGAGCACGTTGGTTATCTGCACGAAGAGCACGTTGGTTATCTGCACGGAGAGCACGTTGGTTATCTGCACAGAGAGCACGTTGGTTATCTGCACAGAGAGCACGTTGGTTATCTGCACAGAGAGCACGTTGGTTATCTCTGCACGGAGAGCACGTTGGTTATCTGCACGGAGGGCACGTTGGTTATCTGCACGGAGAGCACGTTGGTTATCTGCACAGAGAGCACGTTGGTTATCTGCACGGAGAGCACGTTGGTTATCTGCACGGAGAGCACGTTGGTTATCTGCACAGAGAGCACGTTGGTTATCTGCACAGAGAGCACGTTGGTTATCTGCACGGAGAGCACGTTGGTTATCTCTGCACGGAGAGCACGTTGGTTATCTCTGCACGGAGAGCACGTTGGTTATCTGCACGGAGAGCACGTTGGTTATCTGCACGGAGAGCACGTTGGTTATCTGCACAGAGAGCACGTTGGTTATCTGCACGGAGAGCACGTTGGTTATCTGCACAGAGAGCTCGTTGGTTATCTGCACGGAGAGCACGTTGGTTATCTGCACGGAGAGCTCGTTGGTTATCTGCACGGAGAGCACGTTGGTTATCTGCACGGAGAGCACGTTGGTTATCTGCACGGAGAGCACGTTGGTTATCTGCACAGAGAGCTCGTTGGTTATCTGCACGGAGAGCACGTTGGTTATCTGCACGGAGAGCACGTTGGTTATCTGCACGGAGAGCACGTTGGTTATCTGCACGGAGAGCACGTTGGTTATCTGCACGAAGAGCACGTTGGTTATCTGCACGAAGAGCACGTTGGTTATCTGCACGAAGAGCACGTTGGTTATCTGCACGAAGAGCACGTTGGTTATCTACACGAAGAGCACGTTGGTTATCTGCACGGAGAGCACGTTGGTTATCTGCACAGAGAGCACGTTGGTTATCTGCACGGAGAGCACGTTGGTTATCTGCACGGAGAGCACGTTGGTTATCTGCACGGAGAGCACGTTGGTTATCTGCACGGAGAGCACGTTGGTTATCTGCACAGAGAGCACGTTGGTTATCTCTGCACGGAGAGCACGTTGGTTATCTGCACGGAGAGCACGTTGGTTATCTGCACGGAGAGCACGTTGGTTATCTGCACGGAGAGCACGTTGGTTATCTGCACGGAGAGCACGTTGGTTATCTGCACGGAGAGCACGTTGGTTATCTGCACGGAGAGCACGTTGGTTATCTGCACGGAGAGCACGTTGGTTATCTGCACGGAGAGCACGTTGGTTATCTGCACGGAGAGCACGTTGGTTATCTGCACGAAGAGCACGTTGGTTATCTGCACGGAGAGCACGTTGGTTATCTGCACGAAGAGCACGTTGGTTATCTGCACGAAGAGCACGTTGGTTATCTGCACGGAGAGCACGTTGGTTATCTGCACGGAGAGCACGTTGGTTATCTGCACGGAGAGCACGTTGGTTATCTGCACGGAGAGCACGTTGGTTATCTGCACGGAGAGCACGTTGGTTATCTGCACGGAGAGCACGTTGGTTATCTGCACGGAGAGCACGTTGGTTATCTGCACGGACAGCACGTTGGTTATCTGCACGGACAGCACGTTGGTTATCTGCACGGAGAGCACGTTGGTTATCTGCACGGACAGCACGTTGGTTATCTGCACGGAGAGCACGTTGGTTATCTGCACGGAGAGCACGTTGGTTATCCGCACGGAGAGCAGGATCTCCCATGAATCCTTGTTTTTTCTTCCCCCATAGATTTGCCATCGCAGCAAAGATTGGTATTTCCGCCAGCGAAGCGATTCCAGTAAACAATTAAATATGGCTCGTGTCATCACATCGTTAGAAAAGGCTAAATGAACCAATTTCTTAAGTATTTCCTTTACAGTATTTTAAAACCTGAACAAATCTGAAAAACAATGAGTGACGAGCATCTTTATTAACAAAAGAATTTGTCCTGTTTATTTTATTTATTTATTTTTTAAGAGTGTAGCCCGTCGGGCAATGCCATCTGGAACAGAATTTGTCTGTCCGTCCGGTGAATGTATGTATGTATGTATGTCCCTTCAGCCATCATTTTGCGGGTTTATTCCCTTTACAATTAATTTTCTCTGCAAACGTTTGTCCTATTGACACAAATGTCCACCAGAGGAGCTCCTCCTCGTGTAGAATTTTTATAATTATAACTATGGCATCATAAAACATGTGGTACGGGTGCAATCGAGGAAAAACCGAAAAACTTTGCACCTCTATCTCCGAAACCGCTCCATGGAATTTTTTTTTGAAAGGTGGCTCATTGTAAAGTACTCCCCATGGGGAATAACATATGTTAATGATGATGTCAGAGGTGCCTTCATTATGACGTCATTAATCGACAACGAGAATGCTTGATCTGATCAAGATGAAATTTCTTGAGTGTTCGAGGGATAAATTGGTTGAGAAAAAAATAATGATGACGTCATCGGTCACGTGGTTCCATAGCCATATTCTTATGGCGTAGCTCATAGGGCAATGCCGTCTATAGTGTTTATCCCTCCCTCACAACCCTCACATGTGAGGGACATGCATGTATGTCCCTCACAACCGTCCACCAATCAGGGCTGAGGATCTGGTCACATGACAGGGGGACAGCAGATCGTCCACTCAGCAGAACCAAGTCTGGCTATGCCATTGTTAGACTCTCAGTCTTGTTTTTGTATATTTACATCATACTAAAATACGCAATCTGGTCTCTGTCTGTCTGTCTGACCACGATACATTTGGTTGTAATTTATCCGATCTGAACCAAACTTGGCAGGAGGATTAAGCGTCACACAATAGAGTTTGTAGCAACTTAACTCCTCGCCCAACCCCCCATTCCCTCCACCTGGGGGTTGTCTGTCTTGGGCAATATCCGTGTTAAGATAACTTATCGTGGCGTTTTTCCAAAGCCACTTCTAATAACAAAAGTAACAAGAAAAAGAGCAATCAAAGATTGCAAACCCTCGCCAGGATGCATTTTCAGTGGTTTTTTAAAGGCGTTTGTGTTAAAACAAATATGGTGGCCGAACCACGTGACCAATGACGTCATCATTTTTTTTCTAAACTAACTTATTCCTACATTATGCTCAAGAAATTTAATCTTGATCGGATGAAGTTTTGTACTTGTCGAATTATGACGTCATAATGGAGGCACCTATGACATCATCATTAACATATTTTATTCCCCATGGAGAGTTCTTTACAATGAGCCATGTCTCAATTTTTTCTATTCAGCCCTTTCGGAGATATAGCGGTGCAACGTTTTTAGGTTTTTCCAAGATGGCGGCCAAACCACGTGACCGATGACGTCATCATTATTTTTTTTCTCCACCAGTTTATGCCGACATGGCGCTCAATAAATTTCATCTTGATTGGATGAAGTTTTGTACTTGTCGAATTATGATGTCATAATGGAGGCACCTATAACATCATTAACATATTTTATTCCCCATGGAGAGTTCTTTACAATGAGCCATGTCTCAATTTTTTCTATTCAGCCCTTTCGGAGATATAGCGGTGCAACGTTTTTAGGTTTTTCCAAGATGGCGGCCGAACCACGTGACCGATGACGTCATCTTTTTTTTTTTTCTCCACCAGTTTATGCCGTCATGTCGCTCAATAAATTTCATCTTGATTGGATGAAGTTTTGTACTTGTCAAATTATGATGTCATAATGGAGGCACCTATAACATCATCATTAACATATTTTATTCCCCATGGAGAGGTCATTCTTTACAATGAGCCATGTCTCAATTTTTTCTATTCGGTGCTATTGGAGTTAGAGGTGCAAAGTTTTTTAGTGTTTCCAAGATGGCGGCCGAACCACGTGACCTATGACGTCATAATTATCATTTAAAAATTCTCCAGGTGGAGTTGCACCTGTGGTGAAAATTTCCTGTCAATCGGACCAACGGTTGCAGAGAAAATCATATTTATTCTGTGCGGACAGACAAACAAACAAACAAACGGACTCAAATGCAACAAGTGAATCCTCTTGGATTGCGCTGAGGTTCGGGCATGGAATTTCTAGGAGGAAGTATAATTTGTATGCAATGAAAGTACATGTAATATGGGATCGAGTAAGATCGAGTAAGCTTCACCAGTGCGCGTGCGCGAATTTACGTCACGTCGGCAGCGAGAAGGCGTTCCCCAACACGAACCAATCAGGAACTGCCACGCCCACTTATATGATCTCAGAATTCCTGTGACAGGAATTAGCGTTACACTGGCTGGAAGTCATTCGCTAGAGGCGCTTCCTCAGCGCCAATAACCTCTCCTCTGGCGAGGGTAATAACAACATTCGTTCAAACAGTACTTAATAAAGAGACATCGTCACTTGGGTCAACCGAGGCTTCACTCATGATTTCACGGACCGTGTTTTTTGTTTTCATGTACAGTATAACACTGGGCTCCTCATGTTATTCGGAGCGTTCTTTGAGAGTTAATTCATTCCCAGAGAGGTGGGACGCGTTAGTAGACCTGTTATTGCGAATATTTTATCAAAGAAAAATCAAAAGCATCGAGAGAAACCATCATTTTATTACTGCCTGCATCTTTGCCTCGCTCTGGTGAGGACATATGCCACCCAGGGATGTCACCGAGAAGATCAGGTGGAGACGAGGAGGTTTGCTTGGGTGCTCTTTCTTAGAACAGTCAAGGGAAGAGGCACCGAGAGGCTGAATTAACTTTTTGGGAAACTGAATTGATGCTTCGCAGCAGCGTTTTGTCTACCGGGTACCTTCATGATCTATTGAAAGTGTGCAAAATGACTTGTACTGCATGCAGGTCCATCCCACGTCAGAGTGTTTTTATCAGCATCTTATCGGATCTATGTGAAGGTCGACCACAACCACGACATGGCTAAGGAGGTAATAGCTAAAAAATAATGATTCAGCCTTTCTCTTGCAGTTAAGTTGCAAATCATTGAGGATACCGAGGTTTATAGGGAAAGGCGAGTCAACATCGCCAGGTATTTGGGACTCAAAATGTAGGGTGGCAACGGTATTGGGCAACACAGTGCTACGGTGCTGGCAGCTGTTGATTCATGTACGTAAGGCACTTTTAAGCGGGTTTGAGATCCAATACGTGATAATGTTCATCATGAACTTTAGCTTCAACAAAAGTGGTAAATAATTCACAATTATGTTCAAGTACATTTCTTGGTACAGGACATATTGATTTGGAACAGTTTATATACATACACCATGAGCTGAGTGGCATGATAGCTTAGAGGTTCACCTCTCAGGTTCACATTCACCTCTCAGCTTAGAGGTGCGCACATTCACCTCTGAGGTTCACATTCACCTCAGCTTAGAGGTGCGCACATTCACCTCTCAGGTTCACATTCACCTCAGCTTAGAGGTGCGCACATTCACCTCTCAGGTTCACATTCACCTCTCAGGTTCACATTCACCTCTCAGGTTCACATTCACCTCTCAGCTTAGAGATGCGCACATTCACCTCTCAGGTTCACATTCACCTCAGCTTAGAGGTGCGCACATTCACCTCTCAGGTTCACATTCACCTCTCAGGTTCACATTCACCTCTCAGGTTCACATTCACCTCTCAGGTTCACATTCACCTCAGCTTAGAGGTGCGCACATTCACCTCTCAGGTTCACATTCACCTCTCAGGTTCACATTCACCTCTCAGGTTCACATTCACCTCTCAGCTTAGAGGTGCGCACATTCACCTCTGAGCTGTCTAGCCTGGGTTTGAATCTCGACCCGTCTATAAACCGTCATCCCGGTGTTTCACGGGCAGGGTGATTCATCAATATGTGTTCTGTCCCTCGGGTGGACATTAAACTGGGCGTCCTGTCTGCCAGCATTAGTTGGTGGATGTTAAAGATCCCACGGTGTCCTTCTCAAAGTTTAGGCAAGTTATATCATGATCTCAAAATGGTATTCGGAATCGCTATACAGCATCGGTGTCCACAGGTGGTTGGCTACCTGCTGCCTGTGAGTCGTACTCTGTTCGATTCTGCTTCTGGGTTTCCTTATCTAATTGTATTTTGAATTGCTGCGAGGTGGTTTGATTTGTTGTTTCCTGCTGGGAGGTTATTTTAGTCTCTTATGGTGTTAGGTATGTAACGATTAATATATGCCGTAGTGCGACACTGGAGAGGCACAAAGAGATTGGTGTTTCCTCTCCTGGAGCTTGGTAGACGTATGGTGGAATATCAATAGCAACTTCATGGTGTACTGCCTTGTAGAACAGTACGAGCCTACTATATTGCAATGAAGACCACTCCAAGGAGTTCCATCCACATTGACATCATGCTGGAGGTTCCCGCATAGTCATTAGAGACAAACCGTGCTGCGCTTCTTGTGCTATTTCCAGTTTATTTACGAGGTAAGCTTGGTGGGGATCCCACACTGATGCTGTGTACTCAAGTTTGGGACGTACCAATGCCTTGTATTCAGCTATCTTAACTTTTATGTCACATTTGGTTTCTCCTTACAATTCCCAGGATTTTGTTTGAATCATTCACATCATGGTTCACATTGTGGTGCTGTGCACACACGACTCGATTGCCAGAGAGGTAGGCCACAACGCGTTGGTACATACAAAGAGTCTTTATTAAGAGCTCGCACTTCAGCACTGGGCGGGCTCGAGCTTAGAGCCCGCATATATGTCCCAAGGCCACGCCTTGCCCCCAGGCGTGGCCGATCGGCCGATAGGCGGGGCATGCATTACAGTTCCCCGCCTGGACGTTCGCGCCACCTGCTGGTGCGCTGAATTCTTGTCCCTTGTGCCCGCCACACGCGCCCCCCCAGAATTCCCGCGCACCTGAAGGGTGAGTTTGCGGGGAAGCCGGATGACCCGGCCGAAACGCCCCCTGGCGATGCGTGCAGGGCTGGGGGGTAGCGGGATCGCGGGGCTGGGGGGTGCCGGGGTCTGACCGCCGGGGGGCGGCCTCGACGCGGAGGCAGAGCTGCTTGCGGGGGGTGGTCCAGATCGAGGTGGGCCGGCTTGAGGCGGTCCACGGAGACACGATCCGGGGCACCGCCGATGTCGATGGTGAAATATTTGTCCCCGGTCTCCAGCACGCGGAAGGGGGCTGTAGCGGTGCCTGGTGGGCGTCGTGCCGGACGAAGACGTACTCCGCCGTTCGAAGCGACGTGGGAAGACGGGCAACCGTGGTGTGCCGTCGGCACCGGGGCGAACCTCCGGGCGGTCTCCTGCAGGGTGGAGCGCTGTTGCGCCGCGGACCAAGGAGCCGTGGAGTCGGGGATAAATTCGCCCGGTACCCGCAGTGGTTGCCTGAAGACCAGCTCCGCCGAGGACGCGCGCAGGTCATCCTTGGGCGCCATCCTGAGGCCCAGCAGGACCCAGGGGAGCCTGTCGGCCCAGCTGCCGTCGCGGAGGCTGGCCCGGAGCGCGGCCTTCATCGAGCGATGAAAGCGCTCGCACAGGCCGTTGGCCTGGGGGTGGTAGGCCGTGGTGCGGTGTATTTTTACGCCGAGCCCTTGCGCCACCGCGCCCCAGAGCTCCGAGGTGAACTGGGGGCCACGGTCGGACGAGATGTCCGAGGGGGCACCGAACCGGGCAACCCAAGTGGCGATGAAGGCGTGCGCCACATCAGCCGCAGACGTCGCCGCCAATGGCACGGCCTCCGCCCACCGTGTGCCCGGGTGGGACAGGCCGTGGATGGCCTCGAAAACTGGGCGACGCCAGCCAGCGGGCACGATGGGGCGAGGCCGGCCGAGGGAGACGCCGCATAGGAGGGCCGCGCCCGCGGCGTCGAACGGCACCTCGGTGACTCGGAGGCCCGTGACGGCGGTCCGCAAGGCCTGGACGCCAGGGTCGGCGGTCTGGTCCTCCGCCATCCGGGTATAGTCGATCCCGAGGTGGATCGCGTGCACGACGGACCGGGAAAAGCAATCCGCCACCGGGTTGTCTTTACCCGCCACGTGACGGATGGCCGTCGTGTACTCGGACACGGCAGAGAGGTGACGCTGCTGCCGTGCCGACCATGGCTCGGCGACCATGGCCATCGCGAACACAAGGGGCTTGTGGTCGACGAAAGCCGTGAACGGGCGGCCCTCGAGCAGATGGCGGCAGTGTCGGACCGCCAGGTGGAGCCCGAGAAGCTCGCGGTCGAAGGTGCTATAGCGGCGTTCGTGCGGGCGAAGCTGCTGGCTAAAAAACGCCAGCGGCTGCCAAGCACCACGCACCCACTGCTCGTGCACCACGCCTACCGCATAGTCCGACGCGTCGGTGGTGAGGGCGATCGGTGCATCGGGCGCCAGGTGCGCCAGCATGGTGGCGTTGGCCAGGGCCAGCTTTGTGCCCGCAAATGCCGCGGCCATCGGCTCCGACCAGGCGACGTCACCTTTGCCCGGCTTGCCCCGGAGGGCCTCGTGCAGGGGGCGGAGGAGCTGGGCGACGTGGGGCATGAAGCGGTGGTAAATATTTACCATGCCCAGGAATTCCTGGAGCCCCTTGATCGTGCGGGAGCGAGGGAAATCCCTGACCGCCTCCACCTTGGCCGGTAAAGGGACGGCCCCGTGCCTGGTGATGCGGTGCCCCAAGAAGTCGATGATGGCGACGCAGAAACGGCACTTTGCAGGGTTGATGATCAGGCCATGCTGGCCCAGGCGTTCGAAAAGCGTGCGGAGGTGGAGCAGGTGCTCCTCCCGGGACGCGCTCGTGACTAGGATGTCGTCCAGGTAGAAATAAATGAAGGGTAAGTCGCGCAAGACGCTGTCCATGAGCCGTTGGAACGCCTGGGCCGCATTCTTCAACCCGAAAGACATTCTCAGGAACTCAAAGAGGCCGAAACGAGTGATGACGGCCGTCTTTGGGACATCGCCTGGTTGTACGGGGACCTGGTTGTAGCCCTGGATGAGGTCCACCTCGGAAAACACGGTCGTGTTTTAACTTGGAAAACACGGATATGTGGGACTGGGTAGCGGTCGGAGGTAGGTGGCATCATTGAGCCGGCGGTATTGACCGCACGTCCGCCATCCTCCGCCGGGCTTCGGCACAATGTGCAGCGGAGAGGCCCAAGCGCTGTTTGAGCGCCGCACGATACCCAGCCGTTCCAGCATGGCGAACACGGCCTTCGCCACGGCAAGCTTCGTGGGCTCGAGTCGGCATGCCCGGGCGTAGACCGGCGGCCCGACCGTGGGTATATGGTGCTCCATCCCGTGTTTCACGGCCACCGCTGAGAAGGTGGGCCGCGTAAGGGCCGGGAAACTGGCTAGGAGGCGGGTAAAGTCGTCCGCTGCCGGAAGCGTGCAAACTAAACTCGCCGGGACGGAACCTTTCAGAAAGCCGCTTGGCAAGCTGCTCGGTGAGCCGCTCAGTGAGCTGCTCAACGAGCCGCTCAGCGAACAAGCGAGCGAGCTGAAGGTCTCGACCTGGACGAGCCGTCGGCGCTTCACGTCGACCAACAGTCCATGCGCACAAAGGAAGTCCGCACCGAGCAGTGCCATTGGCACGCTGGCGGTGATGAACGACCATTGAAAGCGCTGCCCTCCGAACCGCAGTGAGAGGCAACGCTTCCCGAATGTGCGGATGGGTGTACCGTTGGCGGAAAGCAAAGCGGGGTCCCGGCCCGCGGTTTGCTTGTCGGACGCGGAGGCGGGGAGGACGCCTACCTGCGCTCCTGTGTCGCAAAGGAAACGGCACCCGGACAAGGTGTCCGTGATGAACAGGAGGCTGCCGGAATGGCCGTCGCTCATGGCTGCAAGTGAGCGCCGGTCGTTTCCCGCCCCGTCAAAAGAGCACGGCGGGCGACACGTTTTAGCCTGGCGGCCGAACCTGGCATGGTAGTAGCACCAGGTTTGCGGCGGTAACGGCCACGGCGGTTAGTGCCGGCGGCGGTGGTGGTGGCGGCGGCAGTAGTGGATGGGGCGTAGCAGCGGCCACGAGGGAAGCCGGGTGCGCTGGAGCCTCCGCGCCGGGATCCACTACAGTAGCACCGTACACCGACCGCGTGTCGCAGGCCGCGAAGTACTTGTCGGCCTCTGCAGCCAGGGCGCGGGGTTCCTTTATTTTGGAACCGGCCAGCGCGAGGCGTACCTGTGCAGGTAGCTGGCGTAGGAAAAACACCCGGAATAAGAAATCCGGGGGCTGGTCTCCAAGCAGGGACAGCATGGAATCCATCCGGACGGATGATCGTGTGTCGCCGAGGGCGGGAAGGTCCAAGAGGCGGTCGGCCCGTTCGATCTCCGTGAGCCCGAACGTGGCGATGAGGAGACGTTTGAGCCCCTCGTACTTGTTGTCGCCCGGCGGGCGCCGAAGGATGGACACGACTCGGGCGGCAGTGCCGGGCCCGAGGGCGGTGACCACGTGGTAGTACCGGGTCTCGTCCGCCGTTATGCCTCGGAGTTGGAATTGAGCTTCGGCTTGCAAAAACCAAACGTCGGCTTGCGCTTCCCAAAACTCCGGGAGTTTGACTGCGACGGCGTTGGTAGCCATGGCGCGTTCGGTGGTCAGCAACGGCTGAACCAATCGGGGTCACCAGTGTGGGGCTGTGCACACACGACTCGATTGCCAGAGAGGTAGGCCACAACGCGTTGGTACATACAAAGAGTCTTTATTAAGAGCTCGCACTTCAGCACTGGGCGGGCTCGAGCTTAGAGCCCGCATATATGTCCCGAGGCCACGCATTGCCCCCGGGCGTGGCCGATCGGCCGATAGGTGGGGCATGCATTACAGTTCCCCGCCTGGACGTTCGCGCCACCTGCTGGTGCGCTGAATTATTGTCCCTTGTGCCCGCCACAACATAATGATTCCATGTCATGTTGCTTGTCACCAAGGTATTGGCTCTGCTGAACGGATGTAAGGTTTACCCTCATCAAGCAGTATGTGAAATCCCTCGGTTGTCTGCATCTCGTTGCGTTGTGAAACAACGGCAAGAAAAAAGCGCTTCAGACCATGGCGAACTGTCGGTGCGTGTGCATAGGCCATGACGGCGAGATGCGCTGTAGAACCTTGGAAGGGGTCGAAGACTTTTTTAAATAGAAGGCCTTGCAGCTATCGCTGGCACCCTGGACAAATGACAAATTCCTATGCTAAAAACTTGGGCCAAAACTTCTCCTGCCCTACACGATAAGAAGGTGGGAATATTTGTGGGTGTGGAAGGATCAATTTTTTTTTCCCTGATTCTTCTAAAGGTTATTTGCCATGATGCATGCTAAAGTGACAACATTATAATCAACGTAATATTTCCATTAAAATTGTTTTTTTTCTCATACTGCATTTTAAGGTTGATTTTTCTTTCAAATATTACAAAATCCCACAAAGAGCAGTTTTTCCCCTCTCATGCAATCGGCAGATGCCTGCATCAGCGTTGAAAAGCCCTCCCGTGTATGCGCAGACTTTGGAGAACAGCTGCAGCTGAATGAAAATGAATGAATGAACGTTTTAAGGCCATTTTCCCCGCTAGAGCGGGGGTTAGCCTTGCGGGCCCCATGACAATCATGGCTCCCTATTTGAGGCAATGTTTTTATGGCCGGATGCCCTTCCTGACGCCAATCCTTGGTCACGCTCTTACGATGCGCAGGGATACGGTGTACCTATTCTAAATCTGGGTACACACTGGGATCATTCATCCCAGCAAGCTGGTACTCAATTTGCCGACCTCGGAAGGATGACAGGCTGAGTCAACCCCCCTGGTGTTAATTTAGCGATCGATCGGGATTCGAACCCAGGATCCTCGGATCCCAAGCCAGCACCCGAACCGCTAAGCCAACACCAGGCTGCAGCTGATGCAAGGATTTTTAAAGAGGTCCTGTAATGCACATGTTGATCATTTGAAGTGGGATAACGAGTGCTTTATGTGGAAATTTGTTCAAAAAACCTTGTCAACTAAGAAATTCGAGCCGTGCCAGGCCATTCGGCAAAGTAAGTCTGTTCTTCGAAATGTAATGTTGTATTTACATTGAGTGTGTTTGTGCCAACGGTGCTGTAATTTCCAATATTAATCAGGTTAAAAATACCACCTGCTGATGGAGTTTATCCCTGAGAGTTCACATTTTATCAGTTAACATAACAACTGTTATCTGTTTTTCTTTTTTTCAAGCAGTTTCATCGTTTGGACTCAAATCTGAACTCTATATGATTGTTGACTGCATGTGTGCATGTGTACGTGTACCTGTGAAGTACATAGAGTTGCATGCAGGTTGTCTGGTGCATTGTTCATTTATGGGATGCGGCTATGCAATGAAATCCAATGCCTCCATGTGTTTATAGAACAGATACATGGAATTTTGTAAAACTGCCGGCACACGATGGCCTGCTCTTATTTCTTTTTTTAAAGGCACCGTGTGTTATTGAACATTCACAAACAAGTGTTAGTTGATGGAACAGCCAAACTCAGCGTCCTTTCTGAAAGGACAGCATTACTCTATGTCTGTTTTTTTTTGTTTTTTTTGTATACAGAATCGAGGCTCGTGAAAGAGCTAACATTTATCACAAAAAAAAAAAAATCAAACAGACAATCAAGATATATAAAAAGAGGGAGCAGTAGACAGGATGGGGAGAGAAGGGGATGCACACAAACACAACATTTGAGAGCAGGGACATCGGGAGATGTGTGGGAGGGAGAGGGCTTGGGGGGAGGAGGTGTGGGGAGGGGGGGGGGGGGTGGGACAAGTATAAAACACAAGGACACCAAGGACTTCCAGGAAAGAAGTTGGTATTTCAAAAAAGTGGATTTGGGGTGAAATTAGCGGGGGTAGAAAAGATCAAGGTTTTGGATGGGGGAAGATAAGAGATGGTGGTGAACAGCTGTTTTAAAGACCTGGAGGGTGGAGTGGGATTGAAGAGAGTGAGGGAGTTTGTTCCAGAGGCGGGAGAAAAGAAGAATGAAGGAGTGAAGGTGAGCAGAGAGTCTTGATTTTGGCAGTTTAACCATAAGAGGGTTGCAGGCAGATCTTGTGCGACCTGTAGGAATATTTGGGGGACAGAGCCCAGAGAGAGCTGGGGGGGCAAGGCCGGAGAGGAGTCGGTAGAAGACGGAAAGATCACCAACCTGCCTGCGGTGAGTGAGTGAGAGGCCCTCGGAGATAGCTCCATCACGGGAGATTCCAATGATTCTGAACGCTTTGGTTTCAACAGCGTGAAGACGAGCTAGGTGTGAGGCAGAAGTATGGTATCCTATCTGCAAAGCTTCAGCGTTGCAGCTTATGGTCACATCTTCCTTCAGGAATAAAAGCCAGACAAAAGTTGGGACTTATCGTTAAAACACTGACATTTTTTGTTGCACAAAGATATTGCCATGTCAGAGGCTCACTGACGTGATATGCAAACAGCCGGTTGATCTTTTAGCTGAGTCCCATCATGCTGCGGTGTAGAGCTGTAGTGGCTTTTTCAGCCCTAACACGTACGCAATTGGAAATAATAGCAGGTTGCAGGAACGGAGTACAGGAAGCAACAAGGTGGGAGATGCTCCTTATAATTACAAGGGGTTTATTATAAATCAATACGGGGAGAAAGTTGGACAAGATGCTCTGGCTAGACGGAACAAATCAGGCAGTCAACAAACAAATATAGATGAGAGAGCACGCAAACTTGTATACAAGGAATGAGATAAATTATCCTATTCCCCTAGGCGCTACAGAAACCAGACTCATACGAGGAACAAAGGGGCAGGTGAGGGCTTGGTCGACGGAAATTAATCGGATGAAAATTGAGGATTTAATAAATTTGGCCTATGTTGACCTTTTGGCCGATGTTGACCTAAAAAATAGTTGGGGGTTGAATTCAGTGACCAGATATGCATATGGTCTTCAAATTTTAAGTTAACCGGATGAAAATTGTCAATTTCAGAAATTTGGCCTATGTTGACCTTTTGGCCTATGTTGACCTCAAAAATAGTTTGTGGTTGCTTTCAGTAAGCTGATGTGAAAATCCTATTCAATTTTCAAGTAAATCAGAAGAAAATTGAGGATTTTAGAAATATGAAAAAAGTGGTAGACGTTTTGGCCAATGTTGATCTCCAAAATATTGGTGGTTGAATGCAGTTCGTTGATATGTTAATCCTATTTAAATTTCAAGTAAATCGGATGAAAATTGAGGATTTTAGAAATCTGAAAAAAATTGGTTTACCTTTGGCCTATGTTGACCTTGTGACCTATGTTGACCTCAAAATAGTTGGTGCTTGAATTTAGTTAGCTGATATGAAAATCCAATTCAAATCTGAAGGCAATCGGATGAAAATTGAGGATTTTAAAAATTTGAAAAAAGTGGTTAACCTTTGGCCTATGTTGAACTTTTGACCCCAAAAATATATAGGATTTTGTCGGACCACGAACTCTACCATTTGGTGAAGTTTCGTGAAGATCGTTTTAAAATTGTGACCTGCAGGCAAGTATAAGTGAGCGGACAGACAAACACACAAACCGGAGTGATCAACATACTTGTCAAAAAAAAAAAATTGCCAAGTAATAACGCACAAGATCAACCAATGTACTTGTACCTGTCGTAGATGGACCCTTCAGCTTGTACAAGCAACCGTTCCTCAGCCTGTGATTGTGAAATGCAGAGGTTGCCCAGTGCTCTGCACACCACTTCGTTGTGTTAGACCACGGAGCCACTTTCTGGATCTTGGGACCGATACACCAAGGTTGTGTACACATGTCTTGTATAATCATGTGGAAGATATTTTTGCTTTGAAAATGCTCTATATTAAGATACGTACAAATCCAAAGAGTGAGGTGCTAATGTATGGGTAGCGCATGGACACAACAAGCAAAGGAATTAACAAACTGGAAAAAGAGAAGAGAGAGAGGAGGAAACATGTGGCCCGCAATGCAGCCACACTGTAAAATAGCAGGCAGTTTAACCTGGAATCAAGGAATATCTCAGAAGACTTGCTCTCCAGTTTAGGGAGGAATTTGTAATTTGTCAATTGATGCAAAGCTGCATGCGAAGCACAAATCCGACAGTTTATAGTCGGTTCGACAATTGAAGACAGGTGAGACTGCTCTAAGGAAAGTGCGCTACATCTGCACCATCAGGTTGGAATCATTGGTACAAATTTAATGTATAAAAGTGAAAATTAATTGCATACTGTATGTATGTGATCAGAATAAACACAGAAAATAATTTTTCATACAAAATGATACTGCATAGAAAATCAAAAATACTTATTGCTGCATATATAAGTTGGTGTCATCTGAAATGAATCCGCCGTACTCTGATGATCAAACAGGGGGGGGAAATCCTCCTTTCTCCAACTTACTCTGCGTTTGAAAGAAACAATTACAAAAACACAGGGTGTGACGAACAAGGAATAGTGTAGAACTTCAAACAATTGGTGAATCAATTGAATTGAATTGAAATTTAATTGGTGAATTGGTCAATGTTGTGTTTGTGTGCTTCCCTCTCTTCCCATCTTGTCTACCGCTCCCCTTATTATATGTTTTATGTGTCTGTTTGATTCTTTGTGTGATTAATGTTAGCTCTTTCACGAGCCTCGATCTTTTATACAGAAACAAGTACAAAAAGTTTTAATTAAAACAAAAACCGCGTCGATGTTACACAATGCCTAGATGCAGCTGTGCCTATAACGTCGATGTTATAGGCACAGGACATTCCTATTGATTCGATTACTTGATGTTATTTTTGTGCAAAGTGAAAATATATCTCGGCAATTTCCCGTGTGTGGCGACGAATTTTAAATATATCTCGGCATTTTCCCGTCTGTTATTTCAGGCGGTGTATGACTGACCATGCCGCGATTTAAAAATATATATATCTCGGCAATTTCCCGTGTGTGGCGACACGTGAACGAAGCTATGCTCCTCTCTCCACATTATTGTGACGACGTATAAATTAAATATTTCATCGTGACGATTGTCATCAAATGGACGAATTTTTAATATATCTCGGCATTTTCCCGTCTGTTATTTCGGGCGGTGTATGACTGACCATGCCGCGATTTAAAAAATATATATCTCAATGGACTTGAAGTTACAGGCCTTTGAGAATTCATTTCGTTCTATAAAGGGCAACTTTCATCGGATTTTCTTCCAGTTTTTTTTCAACCGAGTCTAAAACTATGTTAGCGACTGTGAAAAATGAAATGATATATCGAATTTGATTTGAAATAAAACTGTGTGAGAGAGGAAGACACCACGGGCCGACAAAACAGGCCTCAAAGCTATGCGAGTTAATAAAATGGTGGATATTTGTTTATATGAAGCCTCTCCCACAATGGGTGGAGCTATGGTTCCCAGAATGGGTGGAGCTTTGAGGTTTTGTCTTCTCTGCAAGAACAAGAAGAACAAGAAGAAGAAGAAGAACAACAACAACAGCAGAGGGCACTCTATGAGCAGCGTCTGCGACGCGGCTAAAAAGAAAACAAAACCAATGCCGCACAAACAGGAGACTTGCACAAACATAACACTCAGCACAGCCCATTCTGCAAAAGATAAACTTTTCGGTTTTTGTTGTTTTCTACTCGCAATCTAAACTATACTCTTTCAAGTGGGGAGTGGGTATGAGCTCACTCCCACACTAATGTGGTTTCCGTTACTCTTGCTTGAGATGACCATAACCATATGCTAATGATTTTCTCACTGGTTATAGCATGTGTACTTTGGATATATTTTGAGTCATAAAACGAGATTCTCAAACCTGGAAGAAACATATCCGAGAGAGGAAAGATTTCAAACTTCTGTCCACAAAGAACCAGTGTGTGGCCTTCATTTGTCCAGCCAATGTCAATCCAACATGGGCCTTATTATTAGTCCAAAACTTATGAGGCAGTCAATGGGTCTGTTGAATCACAATAATTTCACCACATATAGAGGAATACGAGTCTTTGTCAAGACGAGTGTCGGTCTGTTTCAGCAGACAATGTGAACGATATATTCAGTCACGTGAAAAAGTAAGTACACCCCATGTAAAGTTTTGACTTTTTCAACATATTTCAACATACAGCTATTTGATCTTCATTTCAACAATATTGATAGATAAAGGTGATATAATATAACAAATATCATGAAACATTTACATTTTGTAGTCCATCACCATCTTCCGGACAGTCAAATGGTTGATTTCAAATTGTTTGGAGATCTTTTTAAATCCCTTCCCAGACTTGTAGGCATCTATAACCTTCTTTCTGAAGGCCTCAGAGAGCTCTTTTGATCTAGGCATGGTGACGCCACACACTTCAACAACAAAGAGCAAACCAAACGAAATGTCTGAGGTTTAAATAAGACAGGTTCCTCCAAGATCCTCTCCAGCGATGTTCTAATCATTTGCACCTGAGCTGGTGCACCTGATTCTAATTTTAGGTATTTGAAGTAGTGATAAATGTAGGGGTGTACTTATACGAAATTTGCATTTATGTTTATTTAAATTATACAATGGACTACAAAATGTAAATGTTTCATAATATTTGTTATATTATATCACCTTTATCTATCAATATTGTTGAAATGAAGATCAAATAGATTTATGTTGAAATATGTTGAAAAAGTCAAAACTTGACATGGGGTGTACTTACTTTTTCACGTGACTGTATATAGGTTTTTTTTTTGTACAACTTTCCTATTCCACCTCCAGGCGCTGCATGACATCATCACCGGGCATCAAAGGCGGCCCGGCGATGACGCGCGCTGGAAAGGAGTACTAAGTTTTCACTCCGGTTTCTTTCTTGTTTTCTTGTTTGTTTTTCCGGGCGACATATCAGCCATCCTTTGAGCTAGGAAGCTGAAATTTCCGCACAAATAGTGAGCAAGTACTTAGACAAAAACGGTGTTTTTTTTTTTGATTAATCAATTAATTACTAAATTATTATCGATTAATTAAGTACTTATTTATTTCCTTTCTCATCTGGGCATTATCTCAGGCACCCTTTGAGTTAGGAAGTTGATATTTGCACCTGACAGTGACCAAGTGATTTTGCTGTAAAGGGTGTTTTTGATTTATTGATTACTCAATTAATCGATTATTTATTTATTTTCGATTAATTAATTAATTTTGAAAAAGTTATAAATTCGTACGAAGCAGTGGTGGTTTAGGTATGCTGTTAGCCAATTGATTAAGAAATGAATCATTTTATGATCATTATTAATTTATTTTGATTTTGCAATTAATCAATTAATTATTGTACACCGCTCCCTCCCAATTCCGTCTCCATGTAATACACTGGCATTTCCGGGCATCGAAGGAGCCCTGGCAATGTCGCAAGCTGGAGGATATGTTATTTATTTCATTGGCATCGGGCAGTGTACTTTGATTGTCGCTCTACGTGTTTTGTTTTGTTTGCTCAACTGAAGGTTGACAAACGTGTACTAAATTCCACGAGAAGCAAAGTAAAGCTGACTTTTTGGGCAGCACACAGTCATCTGATCAAGGGATGCCAAACACCTGAAGCATCAATTTTGCTTTTTCTTCCCATAGCGGTTAGCACACCTTTGTCAACCTTCAGTTCGTAACCGCATATACACCATCGCACAGTGCACTCACCTATGACCTGTTTCGCCTTGGTTCGAATCGCGGCCCAGCAGAGTTATAAACTGTCACCATTGTGTTTCACAGTCAGGGTGATTCATCAATGTGGGTGCCATCCCTCGGATGGACGTTAAACTGGGTATCCCATCTCCAGACATTAGTTGATGGATTTTAACGATCCCATTGTGTCCTTTGCGTAAAGTAGACGAGCTATAGCTGGCACCATGGCCAACTTCCAAATTCCTGCTCTCACCTACAGGGGGCACTGCATCAGCGGCACTGCCACACCACTGCGAGAACTGATGGGAACCCGCATTCACTCGCTGCATAATGAACGAGGACGACGACTTCTACAACCCCCGCAGGATTCCAACACGACTGACTGAACACAGCTGAGGTTGAGGATCTATTGATGTAGAATTTTTGCATCTTTGACACAAATTTGGACATTGTGCTGAGATTTAGTGGAAGGGTTTTATTTACACAACCGTCGAAGTGTAAACAGCACACCAAAACACAGAACTGAAGTGTTGTTTTATTAAATATTACTTTCATCTATCAACGTGAACGTGATGAAAAATGCAGTTCAAAATTAGCTCTTTTTACCATCTAAATATTCAAAATATGAATGTATTTGGCCAGAATATCGTTTCTTTTTTTCTTAAGCCCAAAGCACCTGCACAATCATTCCAGATTTTCTTGTTCCACGGCTTGATAAAAAATATGCACATTGAACACAAAAACGTTTTTTTTACATTCATTCATTTCCGTCTTGAATCTTGGGATGTAATTCTTGTTCGGTGGTTTGTGTGTGTGTGTGTCGTTGGTTGTTATCTCCACATGTGGGTTTCAGAAGGTAAAACGGAGTCCTCCCAGGTCTCAAAGTATCCACCTCGGTTTCAGTAAGGGATCATGATTCATGGACCAGTTTGTGAAGTTTTCTTGTTCACAAAGTTTTGTTCCGAGGGCTCTTCTGAATATCGTCACCGAGCCTCGGACAGCTTCCAACTGCGGTTTGTTTGTCGTAATATTCCCAGGAATGGCTTTTTAGTTCTCTGTAACGTTCTTTTTTTTATCATTTCTCCGATTTTATATGCCATCCCATTGCTGCAATAATTTCTGGTACAATTTTTTTTGCGCACTTCATCTTCCAGGATCTTTTCACTTCATTTTTGAAGGATTGGCATTTGGTCATTTTCTTGATTTCTGCATTGTTTAGGCTTGGGAACTATTATTGCTGGGAACATACACCTCAATTAGTAATGCTTTCTTTTCCTTTTTGTACTTGTACCTCGGTAATATATTTGATCGCAATGCTTTGTTTTCTATTGGGATCATTAAGTCATGTGTGAGCATTAATTCCTTGTTTTCAGCGATTGCTTTTGCTTCATGTTTCCACGAGTTTTCTGGAACTGGGATATTGAGATTTTTGCAAATGTGCCAGAGGATTACTCGACATACTTTGTTGGGTGTGCAACAAGGATGAATCGATTCGACTTTGGTGAAGATCTGTATATGGATTCGGATCCAAGAATTATTTAATTTTTAAAGTGAGTTTCTCACCATTGAGAGATGGGGCGAAAAGTGATATATAACACGATGACATGCTTAGGTGACAAGAACAAGCTGATGATTAGATGTTGGTTCAGGTCCGAATCCAGATCCGGCCTATCAGCAGGGTACAAAACATAAACTGTTCAACCTGGTGGAGGAATGCGCTCTACCGAGTGCGAGCGCCTTTATAGTTGTCTTTGTGTTTGCTTACAAATTGGATTCGGAAGTCTGTTGCACTTTTTACATACTCAGCCAATCCTACAGTTGTCAGTGTGTGTGTGTGTGTGTGTGTGTGTGTGTGTGTGTGTGTGTGTGTGTGTGTGTGTGTGTGTGTGTGTGTGTGTGTGTGTGTGTGTGTGTGTGTATTGGGTGCTAAACATATATATACACAAAGAATTAAGTTAAGCACCCCCCCCGTTTTTTTACAACCTCGCACATTACAAGTTTGTTGTCGTCAAAACAGTGTAATATACCCATGATATTGCTATATTTTCTGGAGAAGTGATATTATGGTCACATAAAAACATAACAATCATGCCGTTTTCAATATTTTATTCTGAATAATTTAAGGTGAAAGTTTTTGGGAATTTTAGGCATATTTGCACCTCAATTTAAGTATGGAGCTATAGGTCCATCACGGACAGTGTGGATGACGTTTATGTTTTCTAACGTACAGTCATTGTTCTGAGAAGACCTCTAGCGATCTTTGCGTCAATAACGTGTGTAGGACCCACGTGATCGGATCACTGACTCAACCCTACGTCTCATAGACCCTGTAAGCCGTCGTATGCGTTGCTGTGGCAGGTTGTTCCATTCCCGATGTAATGCACGTTCCAATTCATCCAGATTGGCTATTGGAGGGACCATCTTCGCAATTTGTCGTCCCAACATGTCCCAAACGTGCTCGAGGGGGTTCAGGTCAGGACTGTACGCAGGCCAGGGGATGGTTGTCACAGCACCTTGCTCCAGCAAGGCTCGGACGCGTCTCGCACGGTGAGGCCTGGCGTTGTCATCCATGAAGATAGGTCTGCTGGCGAGGGTGTGGTCATCGAAGTGCGGGATTACGGTGGTATTCAGGATTTCCTCGGCATATCGCTCTCCGTTGAGGTTACCTCGCACAGTTATCAGGTCCAACTTACAGTCATGGGAGAAGCATCCCCAGACCATAATCGAGCCACCACCAAAGGGTACCGTTGGTTGAATGTTTTTAGGTGCATACGCGGTGTTTTTGTGGCGCCACACCCGAACACGCCCATCTGTCACGTACAGCAAGAACCGGCTTTCATCCGACCAATGAACTCGCCTCCAAGACCGGATGTTCCATCCACGTCGCGCTAGGCACCATGCCAAACGCTCCCTCTGATGTCGTTCGAGTAGCCTTGGACGCTTGATCACTCGTCTTGACCTTAAACCGGCCGATTTCAGGCGGTTCCTCACGGTACGGTGACATAGCCTTCTGTTGGGCAGCCAGTTGTCCTTCAGGAAATGGCTCGAGGCGAAGGGATATCGTCGCACCAGTCTCAAAAGCGCTCTATCTTGGCGGACTGTTGTCACGCGAGGTCTTCCAGACCTTGGGCGGTCCTTCACCGCATCCGTTTCCTGGTGTTTCTGCACCAACCGACTGATCACCGAATGGTGGTAACCAAACGTTCGAGCTACAGCTTTTCTGGACATTCCGGACTCGATCATGCCTATTATCCGCCATCGTTCTCCGTCCGACAACCGTCTACGAGCCACCATTACGAGAAAATGACCATGTAACCCCCACACGAGCTCAGGCGTGACTTGCAATAACCCGTTATGATAGTGCATTTACAGAAAATCACGACCACGTGGATGATAACACGTGCTGCACGAGCGATGGGCGTCACAGATGAGTGCACTCATCTGCATTTCATCAATGGATAATTGCTAATGTCATACCAATCATTATTTGATCTCACATACCTTAGAATATATGCCAATGTATACATATACACAAAGAATATATATTAGGGGGTGCTTACCTTAATTCGTTGTGTAGGGGTGCTTAACTTAATTCTTTGTGTATATATGGTGCTAAACATCTATCGGTAAAGTGAAACGCAAAAAGCTCGAATAGTGAGTTTGCAATGCCGGGTTGGCTGACTTACTCATCCCAGATGAGGTTGAGGATGTACTGATGTAGACCCATGGCAATGGAATTGTGGACCCAACTTTGGTGAGGTTCTGGACTGAAAGGGTCGAAACCTCTATGAAGAACGGAGCTCACCTGTTAATCCAGGCAGTCGGAAAATCTATCATTTGCTTAGAGGTTAGTAAACTTCTTACTTTAGGTGAACAACTGTTTTGAGTTTTGTGATGAAGATAAAGTTGATTAGTATAGTTTACAACATCCTTTAAATGTTAATATAATGATTCAGAAATTATTTGGTGTGTGTGTGTGTGTGTGCGCGCGTGTGTGTGTGTGTGTGTGTGTGTGTGTGTGTGTGTGTGTGTGTGTGTGTGTGTGCTACATAACCCTTATCCTTGGAATGTGTCCCATGAATCTTGAACCAACACGAGCTGGTACATGCCTGTGTAGCTTTGTGCGTGCGTTGTTGCTTTATGCCAAATAACAAGTTGCATTTGCCAGTGTCGGCCTTCATCTGCACGATTCATTGCCCAACCCATGCACACCCACCATAAGTAACTTCAGTCATGTTACGTCAACTAACACTTGCTCCAATGAGTGTCGCATGTGTGCCCCCCAGCCCCTCCCCTGGTTCCTCCTAAAAGGGTGAGGCCATGCCTCGACAGCATAAGACCTTGCACTTTCCCAAGACACACAGCCATTATTTGATAACAAACACGAACACTAATGGAGTGCAATGAGCCATGCATCTTCACCTTCTCGACGCTACTTACCGTTGGTGCTGTTTTGCTACTCTGGCAACAGCAACGACGGGCTTCAACCTATGGCCGTTACAACCCGACCGACTCCGTGCTGTTGCTGCCGGCTCGGTTAACCTGGCTTTTGCAAGAGCTCCCTTCGTTTCTCGTCCCCACACTTTTGTTGACGACGTCCAGGGAGTTGGCGCTTCCAAACATTATGTTGCTGCTCATGTTCTGTGGTCATTACTTCCAACGGTGAGACCAAACGATTTGATTTGGGTCTCAGAGACACCTAGTTGAGCTGGAATGTTAGGTCACATTAGGACATTCAGCATTGTGCTTTCTTTCCACTTTCATCCCAATTTCACCTTTCTTTTACAGTATTTGCATTTGCGAAGTTTCACCAAGTCTATTTGTATTATTCAGTAATAGGTTGTCCTGCATTCTGTGTTCCCTGGTTCATAATGCTGGGATCCCATGTGCAATTCCCATTTACAATGTTGATTCGGTTAGCGTCTGATATTGTTCTACTAAGTGATGTAAAAACAAGACCGAAAGTCTAACATCGGCATAACTGGGCTTGTTTGATACTTTAGTTGAGAGGATAGTATGACCTGGGTGGGGGTACCTGGGTGGGGATACCTGGGTGGGGGTACCTGGGTGGGGGTATCGTTTTCCAGGTGGCTCGTCCACTGGACCACAACCGTACTTGGTTGGCTGTATTCGAGGATAAGGCTAGAAACTACAACGTTATTATTGTGATAAGATGCCGCACACATTTTAGTCCTTGAGCCAGACCAAAAGTAATGCTCCGGCGGGGGGAGTAATTCTCATTATGATTTTCCATTAGACCAATGTCTCAAGTGTCAGAAAAGGTGTGATGGACATCTGAGAACGGTAGCTTAGTGCCCGGATGGACGCCATCTTTGAAACCACCCAGCTCGAAAATGCCCATTTGGTGGGGTACATTGTTGCACGTGTACCTGGACTTCTATACTAGCTATCGATGTGCGGTTGACGACTAAATATACGTCCGATGTGTACCGTCTAAATAAAAAATAATATGAAGCATTTTGTTTTAGATTAATTATTATAAAAATCAATTATCGAAAAAAAATCATATATTTTTCAATATTTTATTATTAGACTTGTACTTTTTTTAGTGAAACAACACTGGTATGATTTTCCAAATTATGCATTGTGCTACACCGTTTATCTGTCTATAAAAATAACTCAAAAACTAAAACATATCATCCACCACGAGTTTACAACAAATAAATGTAAAGAGGCATAAAATGACTTAGGCCGCCGCTGGCATTATCTATTCTGACGATAACGCAAGTTAGGAATGTCGTACGGAGAGGATTTTAACACCATACGATATCTAATAAGCAGGCGGAAATTGTTACATAGGAAATCTGCACTTTGGTGGCCATCTTGGATTTCAAAATGGCCGCCAATTATATTAATTATTCATTACTAGAGTTTGGAAAGACGTATGGAGCTGATTTTAACACCATACGATGTATATTCCTAATAAGCAAGCGGAGGTATCATTGAACATGTCATGTTTTAGTCAAATAACACCGGTATGATCTTCCAAATTATACATTTTGCTAAACCGTTTATCTGTCTATAAAGATTTTCAGGCAATTTGGCCTGCATTATAATAGAGAACAACATATGCTATACAATATACAGTGCACACAAAGTTAATCATCAGAGTCGCCATCAGAGTCATTGGCATCCTGAGCCACGATAGCATCATCCTGCACCATGTTGGAGCATCCCTGCAGCTTACACACAACAGTGCACTTCAACCCATTCAGTATGCAGGAGCAATCTGACGGTCGACACGTCCTTCTGCATGTGCATGAGATGAGATTCAAGACGACATCTGGAGCTGGTAGACCCGCCATCCATCGGATTGTGAGCGAACCGCCATCATCGAGTTCCCAACCATGTCCTGCTGATGGTGTTGGGACGTCTGGTAGGTTTTCAAGGCTGCGTCGCCAGATAGCCGCCTGATAGTTGGCCCTAAGCGTATGCTGCATCAAGGAGTCTTCACAAGGCGGCAATTGTCCAGATTCGATCTGGCCCTTCTTTGCACAGAACATGTGATAACGGAGCGAATTAACACCGACGATCTTCGTGTTCTTGGCGTACAGCTGACACGTGAAGGCCTGAATGCTATTGAAGACGTCTGTTGGTACATTCCACGAAGATCCCAGATCTGTGAATGCTTGAAGATACAGCTCATTCGCTTGCACAAGCTTCAAAGCCTTTATCTTTCCTTGGCTAGCCAGAGCACTCACAGTGTCACACCTGCTCCATGCATGAAGCCCTGGCAATGCACTGCAAACTCCAGACCCCAATACCGCAGCCAACTTTCCAACGTCGATCATTCTGACTCGAACCTTTGTTCCTCGTCTGATGAAGAGCTGACTATCGATGGTTCTGCTGAGATGAAGACTGATGATCAGAACGTCGGTGTCATCTGCCACTAAGATGATCGTCTTGTAGTGGGTAGCGGCGTGCTTTGCGTGGAGAAACATACGCGTGTCTGCTTCCTCGTGGCTACATTCGAGTGCTTGCACCAACTTCCACCTATCGCGGGTCAGTACCAGACATTTTTCACCACAGGTGACATACAGTGTTCTGTTGCCTAGCTTTTCGCGATTTGTTTCATGTTTCCACGACTCCGCCAGAAACACAACCAGTTTCTCCTTTGTCTGGCTGCAAGCAAGGAGACGCCGCCAGTTCATGATTTTGTGTGCGGGTCTGATCTCGCTGAAACTGATGCCTTCATTTGAACCGCGGTTCACACGCTCAGCTGCTTTGATGGATTCTTCTGTGTATGTGTCAAAGACAACATCGATGCGCTCACTGCCTTGACCAGCGTGAAGCGCTGCAGCAAGGATGCGGTCAGATAGTTCTTCGAACGTGTCGTTCTCGCCATGCATCTTTTGTATGAGAGCCATCGCATCAATTTATTGTTGCACTTCGCTTGTCAACGTTCTCGGCTGGTTCCACAAGACCTTCCATGTGTTTCGCATGAATCATCATCGAGAGCAGCAGCGAGAGTCTCGTGGCAAACATCCTCCTTGATGCTGCGAATTTTGAGGTCAGTGCTTCGAATCTGGGGTTCCTTGTCAGGATGATTGCTTTCTATCCACACCTGGAAGCCCTTCCAAATGATGCGCATTAGTGCCTCGTACATCAACTTGTGGAGTCGCACAGCACGGTTGTATTGCTTGCCTTCCAGAACCCTGTTGATGGAACCTTCAGCGATTACTCCTGACTCAACAGCTACATCCCGAAGGCCTGCATCTCCAAACAGTTTCCCAATGCTCGACATGAAGTTACAGATGGTATGGAAGTTCCCCATCATGAGCACGATTCTTCCATATCGATCGACATCTTTCCATGCTATTTCGGTCGCCTTAGCAAATAGTGCCTGGTCTAGCACCACCGGTATACGCTCAAGCTGAAGTGATGACATGATGTTCAGAGCTTCTCTGAGGATTTCTTGCACTGTTGCCATATCTGTGGCAGGCGCGTTTATAGTCGGCAGGTAGCCAACTACATCTTCCGTCACCTGAACACGATCTCTAGTCATGATGTTGAAACCAGTCCACGAACTGATTGTCTGGTCGCATGGTTCCAGCATGCGAGTCATAATCCATACGTGATTTCGGCGCTGCGCAAGGGATGTTGCGCCTGCAAGTGTCAGAAAGATCTGCAGGCTTGATTGCAGGTGGGCCCTCTCGTTTCCCACCGCTGTATATTGGAACTAAATCGCTGGATGACGGGATAGATCGCTTCTTATCTGCTTTGGATACTGCCGATGGAGGTTGGGGCGGCAAACACGACTGCGACTTCGGTTGGACGATGATACCGTTGACGCGATGCGATGTTCCGCCACCACTCAGCGATTCCTCTAGCCTGTCGATGTTATCGAATGCTAATACAGTCGGGACCGAAGGGTGCACATGTGACGGAAGTGGTACTGTATCTTTCTCCACACTTGCTAATTTGTCTATGCATAGCGCTGTCTCGATTTCTTCCAGAACTGTGTACGAACATCCGTGCCCGAGTCGATTCAATATTCTGATGACCTCTGTATTACCGGTGAGCGTTTTCATGACCCACGGAAGTAGGACATGCTTCGATGTTCTGATGGTACCCCGGTGTACAGCATTGATGATATCTTGAGCCATCGACCATACCAGTGTGTCGGCACGCGCAGAGCTACCCCCACTCCCGCAAATCAAAGTATGCAGAAATACACGAAGAGAATCTGGTATCTTCACGTAATCTGAAGTGAGTTCTGCTGGCTGAGGCGGCCAACGTTCATTGTAATGAGCATCTTTGATCTGGTGTCGCAGTGAAGTAGCTGCACGCACAATGTTACTTTCACCGTCCGTTCGTTCAAATGCTTTCACTTCTGCTTTCAGGTTTACGCACTCTGCAGCAATCTCTCGCTTTGTCAGATTATCGGGCATCAAGTATACACGGTGTTTCACATTGAAGAAGATGAGCGATTCTCCAAACTCTCTTTGTAATGTGCGCTGCAGATTCTTCTTGATGGAGTCACGAACATCAACTGAAAATGTATCTGAAGACAGGATATCTGTTGCAACATCAACTATTGGAACAATCCTCGGGTTCAAGAACAAGTCAGTGCGAATGAAATTGAATATACATCGTATCATTTCTTTTTTCTCGATATTATCTTCAATGTCAGTTTCTACTTGAGGTTTTTGGGGCCGTGTGTAGTTTCTATAGCAGGAGAAGTGGTAGTGAGCCTCAGCTGCAACCATATCTCGTGTAGTCAATGCCAAAACTCTCTCATCATTGCGAGCTGTCGCAGCATCTCTTATTGTCTTATCTGCTCGAAGTTCAACAGCCAAGACAACTGTTTCACGGGTACGACTGCCTTTTATGAATTTTGAAGCATGCTGGCAAAAAATGCATTTATCATCGTAGACCGTTGAAGTTGATCCTGTCTCTTCCCGTGATGATTGCCGTCGCACCGCATCGCCAGTATCAACTGAAGAACTTCTAGCTGCATTGGTCAAAGTAGCTAGGTGGTTTTTGTGAGTGAAGTCTGATCTACAAGCCCTATGGTATAATATTGGAATATTAGGAAGTTCAACTGCGCCTTCTTGGACTAGCTTTAGAATTGGATAAAAGTTTCTAACTGCGGCTGCGTCACACAATGTCTTCCAAGAACTGTTGCCCGCTGCCTTGCTTAGTTCAGAGAGTGGCGACTTCTTGCTGCACAGGATGCACGTTCCGGACTCAGGTTCAATCTTCGCCCGTTTCGCCTCGACACCGGCCATCTCAGCTGAAAGAACAAAAAGACTGACGTTAGATTACTCCGATATCCGAAAAGCTCGCCAGCTTACATAGACATACTCATCCAAGTCAGTGAACATGTTAGATGGCGCCACAATACAACTCTATAATAGAGTTGTATGTGGCGCCATCTAACATGTTCACTTTTAGTTCTTAAGCCACCCCCCCCCCCCCCCCCCTCAGAAATTAATCAGGTCACCGCAACAAATCTCAGACTGAGATATAGAATATAGAATATAGATATAGAATAGACTGACGTCACTTTCGGCACTGGGTTCTGTGGGTTGATTATCGGTGGGAAATTCCAACTGACATAGTTTCGGTTTGTGGAAAGTGCATGCCTTTTCATATATTTTTTGTGTACACTCGTGGTGGATGATATGTTTTAGTTTTTGAGTTATTTTTATAGACAGATAAACGGTGTAGCACAATGCATAATTTGGAAAATCATACCAGTGTTGTTTCACTAAAAAAAGTACAAGTCTAATAATAAAATATTGAAAAATATATGATTTTTTTTCGATAATTGATTTTTATAATAATTAATCTAAAACAAAATGCTTCATATTATTTTTTATTTAGACGGTACACATCGGACGTATATTTAGTCGTCAACCGCACATCGATAGCTAGTATAGAAGTCCAGATACACGTGCAACAATGTACCCCACCAAATGGGCATTTTCGAGCTGGGTGGTTTCAAAGATGGCGTCCATCCGGGCACTAAGCTACCGTTCTCAGATGTCCATCACACCTTTTCTGACACTTGAGACATTGGTCTAATGGAAAATCATAATGAGAATTACTCCCCCCGCCGGAGCATTCACTTCAAAAAATGGCCGGTTGGCTCAAGGACTATTTCCTTCTTATTACTTGTGATGTCACGATATCCATTCTTCAACATTGTTCTTTTCCTTTCACAGGTGATTTTATCAGAGCAGAGCCTTGTCTTCATCATTAACTGTGTATGACGTCTTCCTGGTGATTACAAAATCTACCTGCTTCTTACTGTATAATACCTCCATGAGATTTCAGCTGTTATGGGTCCACATGACCTATCATATAAATTGGTGCATAACAACGTTGTCATCTTTGAGTAAATTAACTATGGAAGGAGGATGGAGGTAAAAGTAATGTCAACACGTTGGATGCAGCACCCTTACACACTGTAATAAGATGACGTTGAGTCGCAATTTAGGAGATGGAGGCGTATTTGATCACCATAGAATGCAGCGTCAATCGGCATCGCACATGACCATATCAGCGGCCTCCTCTTGACCCCCTATACTGTACCTACTCACATGCAACGCCATCATGCTACATATATATATATATATATATATATATATATATATATATATATATATATATATATATATATATATATATATATATATATATATATATATACAGACTTGGCATTTAATATGGAATATTTTTTTTGTGGGGGTGAACTTACTTTTCAAGATGACTTAGAACCAAAAGTTCATTGGAATTATGTTGAAATTATTCTAGATTTTGTTAATGTGACCTTTAAAAGAAACAAAAACCACATTTGACATTTCGAAGCAAATAAATTGATCCTTGAAAGTGATGTAAACTGATATCGAACTCAATTCATGGACAGTACTGTGTTAAACTTCTGTACGTTTTCCAGAAGTATCTCTTTATTTTGCACATTAGCCAAAAAAAATTTCAACAAAAACAAAATCTAAATTATGACTGGGATTACGGACAGTAAAATTACAGTTCAGTACTTCGTGTAACCCCCACGAGCATTCAGGAGAGCACGTACACGTCGAGGCATGCTGTTCACGAGATTTGCCAAGGTTTGGACAGGAATCGCTTGCCATGCAGTGACAATAGCCTGCTGCAATTCACGCACAGAGGTCGGCTGCTGGTCCAAGTTGTCGATTTGACGCGTTAATTCTGCCCACAAGTTCTCTATCGGATTCATATCCGGGGACATGGCAGGCCACTCCATATGCTCTACACCATGGTCAGAAAGAAAGTGTTGGATCATGTGAGCACGATGAGGCCGTGCATTGTCATCTTGGAAGACAAAGTTTCCTCGAAAGGCTGCACGAGCAAATGGAAGCAATGTTTCTTCCAGAATGACCCTGTACTTGAACTGGTTCGCACGGTTTCCATTCAGAACAACCAGGTCAGTTTTGCCCCCTGCATGAAAAGCAGCCCAAACGGTCACCCCGTCACCTCCAGCTTGGACTCATGGCACTATACAATCTTCGTTGTGGGCTTCATGCACTTGTCTGCGCACTCGGACGCGGCCATCTTGACGATAGACCAGAAATCTAGACTCGTCACTGAAGGTCACGTGATTCCAGTGTCCTGGCTGCCATTGATGGTGCTCTCTGGCCCACTGCAATCAGCGCTGGCTGTGTTGTCTGGTCAGGCGTGGCTTTCTCAGGGGACGCCTGCCAGGATAGCCTGCTTGAACCAGTCGTTGGTTGACTAGCCTTCTGGATACAGGCACATTTGTCAGTTGCTGCCACTCAGCCCTAAGCCGATTAGCTGACTTGGTACGGCCATTGCAGACTAACCGGTGCAGCTGGCGATCATCTCTCCTTGTGGTTCTGTGTGGACGTCCTGGCCTCGGTATTGGAGTAGGCACACCCCTCTGAGCATTTCGTTTCAGGATCTTTGACACCTGACCATGAGTGATGCCATACTGCCGAGCAATAGCACGCTGTTTCATGCCAGGATTTCGTAAAGCCACCACTCCATGACAAACAGCATTGTCAAGTTGACGGACCATCTCCAGAGGAAGTGGAAATAACTTTTGTAGACGTTCAGCAGTTGTTTTCCACTAATACAGAACGCAACAACCTTTATATACCTGATTGTGAAGCCAATCGTCAAATGTACCTGTCCTTACATTTTGTCACGCCACCTGCGATATAATCCTGTTATTGACTTCTTGTTGCGAAAGACAATCAGTGACATGGTTCTTTCAAAAAGACATCACCGAAGGGTAAAATAAACTCACCAGATTGATATACTGAGTTCAGAAAGTAAACCCAAGTCAAGAAAAAATATATATTCCATATTAAATGCCAAGTCTGTATATCTATATATCTGTGCAGCGTCTGTCCTGTGTCCTGTTGTCATGTCTTGTCTTGTCTTGTCTTGTCACTAAACGACTCCTTCAAACTTTTGTTTCCGTGGTTGTGAAGTGTTTTTAATAACGTTGTGGTGGTTTTGAATCACGTGGTGGTGAGGTGTTTTGAATTACGTGGTGGTGTGTTTTGAATTACGTGGTGGTGAGGTGTTTTGAATTATGTGGTGGTGAGGTGTTTTGAATTACGTGGTGATGAGGTGTTTTGAATTACTTGGTGGTGAGGTGTTTTGAATTACGTGGTGGTGAGGTGTTTTGAATTACGTGGTGATGAGGTGTTTTGAATTACTTGGTGGTGAGGTGTTTTGAATTACGTGGTGGTGAGGTGTTTTGAATTACGTGGTGATGAGGTGTTTTGAATTACGTGGTGGTGAGGTGTTTTGAATTACGTGGTGATGAGGTGTTTTGAATTACGTGGTGGTGAGGTGTTTTGAATTACGTGGTGGTGAGGTGTTTTGAATTACGTGGTGATGAGGTGTTTTGAATTACTTGGTGGTGAGGTGTTTTGAATTACGTGGTGGTGGGGTATAATCGTCCCAAACTTCCAGCCTGCACCTACCCCCCCCCCCCCCCCCCCCCCTCCAGGTATGTGCTGAGGGGTTCTTTCTTGAAAAAAAAAACATTCAACCTAAATCTTCAACCGAAATTGCCTATAAAAATGTAATATCACAAACACAACAAATACATTTGTGCAAAGTAATTGTTTGTATTATGATTGGTGCAAATCATGACAACACAGCAACTCAGGTACAGTCATTAGCCTCAGTTAAAATAAGCCCGTTCCTCAGTAACGACGCTTGGTGAGGCGAGCGCAGCGAGCCGAGCCAAGCTAGTGTATATATATATATATTGTGAGAAACCACCGGTGAAACCACCTGTTCTCACCCAGATTTGGTGCCCCGCCCACCGCGTGACGTGGCCTCCTTGGAGCCTCACGCGATCGGGAGACGATTCGGCACGTGATTGGTGGAGAGTCGAGAGAGGCGGTCGCCATCTTATGCAACGGACGCGACTCTCGAAGGCTCCGAGTGGGAAATAGATAAAGGGATTTCCCTTAATCTTCATGACAGCCGCGTTGGGCTGATCGTTTACCGTTCTGTATTTTACGAGTGAGTAACTCCGGAAGAGAACGAGTGATTCCCGGATCTCGTGGATTGGAACCGTGAGTCAGATATTGCCTGCGTCGTGTTGGAGCTGCTGGCCGACCGTTCCTGCAGGCCTTGTGCGGTGTATTCCACTCTGTTACCCTCCGAGTCCCGGAGATCGTCGATTGGAACCGCGAGTGATCTTGCCTGCGTCCTGTTTGGAGCTTCTGGGGCCGACAGTTCCTGCAGGCTTTGTGCAGTGTATTCCATTCTGTTACCATTTATGGTTTTTGTGATCGAGCCAATAAAGCATCGTGCCTTACCCCTAGAAGGCCGATTAAAACACAATTGTGTTTATTGAGTTCTCTCTGTCCACTCCGTGGACTACTTGAAGCCCGGACATTAACGTCCGTATTCCCATTCCGTGCTGGGAACCATTTCACAGCCGGGATCGCGACAAATGGGTTGCTCGTCCTAGGATCTTTCAAGTGAGAGACATTCGAATTGAGACGGGAATTCGGCATCTGCATCTTCTCTGCATCTTCTCACCAGCGGACGCCGTCTTGGAGGAACTTTCTCGCCGTAGGACGCTGTCTTGGGTGGTGCTTCACTGCAGAATAAGTGAGCCTCGGATCCCTCCAAACAACCGACAAAAAAAAAAAAAAAAACGTGAGTATTTGTACGTGGTATTTTTCTCATTGGCAATTTGATGTGCGGGTGATATTGTGTAGTTCGTGTCGTATTTCCCCAACAGAGCGTTGTGTTTGAGCGTTGTGTTTTGTGCCTTGTCTTATGATAACTCGTAGCCAAGCTATGTCGACCAGAGAAGTGAGAGTTCAACCTGATCATGTTGACAGTCACGTGGGTGGCGATGTGAGCGACGCAAGCAGCCTTGACCCGGTCACTCAACCCGAGATGTTAGGAAGCGATTCCATCATGACTAAATGCATGCGTTCGCCCTTCTGGACCGGGCTGACTCCGGTTCAACAACTTGACATGTATAACAGGGAGAATGACAGGGCAGAGGCAGAGCGTGCGGCAGCAGAGAGAGAGCGTGAGAGAGAGAGAGAGCGTGCGGCAGCAGCAGAGGCAGCAGCAGAAGCTGAACGCGTCAGAGAGCATGAGTTGCGAATGTTGACTGAACGACCGCGGGCAGAGGGGTCTGCTGCAAGAGTCCCGGAAACTGTTCATGTTCGTTTGCCGGACTGGACGGGAGACACGAAGCCAGAAGCGTATCTGGAGATGGCGGAGAAGTTGTTGGCTGCCGGTGGCATTGATGAGAGCTTGTGGGTCGGCCATCTTGTGAGCCATCTATCTGAGAGGGCGAGGGAGGTATATGCGAGGATGGCAACCGAGGACGCAAACAAATACAGGGCATTGAAGGCCGAGATTTTGAACGCCTATGCGGTGTCCGCATGTATTTATAGGAGAAATTTTTTCAGCTGGACTCGTGAGTCCAGTCAAACCTATGAGGAACATTCGCGGGCCTTGTTGGAACAGCTGCAGAGATGGTTCAAGGGGAGCAAGGTTGAGTTACCTCAAGCGGTTGCGGAACTCCTGGTGCGTTACCGTATCGATCAACAGCTTCCGCTTGACTTAGCATTGTTTCTTGTCGACAAAGACACTGTTTCCTTGGCAGACTGCGTCAACCTTATTGATAAACATGTTTTGGCGTGCAAAATGCTGCAAGTCACGCAGTCGCGTCGTAAGACGGAGGAGTCTGCGATCAAGACCGCCCCCCGTCTGCCCGGCGGCTGGATCGAGGGGAGGGGTTCTCCGATGCCCTCCACTGGTGGCGGTCGCGAGCCGCAGACCAGGGCAGGGCCCTGGTGCGATTTCTGCAAACGCGTGGGGCACGGTGAAAACCGCTGCTTCTCTAATCCCGCTAGTCCGGCCTACCGAGGCAACCCTCCTGTTAAGTCGGAGGGAGATCAGTGGAGCTCATCCGCCGGGCCCTCGCACACGACGGTGGCATCGGTGACCGAGGTCACTGCCACCGAGGCTAATTCCATTCATCCACTGTACCAGGATTATTCAGGGACAGCCTTAGTGGGTGGCCCTGATTCGATGCTGAAGTTTGAGGCCCAATACCTTCGGGATACTGGGGCGACACGGTGTGTTCTCCGGGCGGGGGTAGTTCCGGCCTCTCAGATGCGTTATACCGGCGAGTATACCCTCCTTCGGGGCATTGACCGGGTTCTTGGCCGGTATCCCCTTGCCCTCCTCGAGGTCCGGAGTGACATTTTTAAGGGTCCAGTGACCTGTGTGGTGGTACCCTACTACCCGATACCCGGGGTCTCCTTGCTGATTGGCAATGATGCCATGGCCAGGGAGGAGTCATTGACTCTGACCTGTGGGGGGGGTCACTAGATCCCAGAGTAAACAGGCGGAGAGAGTGGCGGAGTCAGACATATCTTCACTCTGGCCCGAGGAGCCTAGCGCCTCGACTCCAGTTCCCGACGGTGACGTTGCGTCAGCTGAAGTCCACCCGAGCCTCCCGTCAAGCCACCCTCAGGTGCCGTGCTCCTCAGGGACCGCTCCCGCCATGTCGCGATTCAGCAGGAACGCTAATGCTAAGGTATATGTGGGAAACCTGGGCAATGGAGCAGCGAAAGCCGAGCTAGGGAGGGTCTTCGAACATTACGGACCACTCCGCAACGTATGGGTTGCTCGAAACCCACCTGGATTTACAGTTGTTGAGTTTGAAGAGCCACGAGATGCTGAAGATTCGGTCAGAGCCCTTGATGGAAGGTTAATTTGCGGATCGCGGGTGTGCGTCGAGATGTCGAATGGCATGTCGCGGCGGCCTCGTTTCAGACGCCCTTTGGTCCGCAGGCCTTTCGACCCGAACGATCGATGTTACCAGTGCGGTGAAAGGGGTCATTACGCATATGACTGTTGTTCTCGACACCGGAGGAGTACCCGCCGCTCTAGGTCTCGGCCCGTTTCCTTCCTGTCAACGCTTCCCCCAACTTGAGTTTGGCCCCCTTGCCTCTCTATTGTGCTTTGTGTGAAGTGTAACTCTTGTAGGGTAGATATTAATGTGGTGTATGGTGTTAAAATTTGTGTGTGAAAAAAAAAAAAAAACCAAACTGGTTCATTGTTAACCTGTTAATGCCTGTTAATTGCCTGTGCGTTAATAATTGCGTTATTGTTGCGCTATTGCATTGCGTTGTATTGTTGCGTTGTTGCGTTATTGTTGTTAATAAGTGTTAATAATTGTTAATTGCGTTAATTGCCTGTTAGCGATTACCGCCATCATCTTGCCATGTGATTTGCACCTACTACAAATACTGGTTTTAAAAACGCCGTCTATTCGACGGGGTTTTTACTTAGGGGGGGAGGACTGTGAGAAACCACCGGTGAAACCACCTGTTCTCACCCAGATTTGGTGCCCCGCCCACCGCGTGACGTGGCCTCCTTGGAGCCTCACGCGATCGGGAGGCGATTCGGCACGTGATTGGTGGAGAGTCGAGAGAGGCGGTCGCCATCTTATGCAACGGACGCGACTCTCGAAGGCTCCGAGTGGGAAATAGATAAAGGGATTTCCCTTAATCTTCACGACAGCCGCGTTGGGCTGATCGTTTACCGTTCTGTATTTTACGAGTGAGTAACTCCGGAAGAGAACGAGTGATTCCCGGATCTCGTGGATTGGAACCGTGAGTCAGATATTGCCTGCGTCGTGTTGGAGCTGCTGGCCGACCGTTCCTGCAGGCCTTGTGCGGTGTATTCCACTCTGTTACCCTCCGAGTCCCGGAGATCGTCGATTGGAACCGCGAGTGATCTTGCCTGCGTCCTGTTTGGAGCTTCTGGGGCCGACAGTTCCTGCAGGCTTTGTGCAGTGTATTCCATTCTGTTACCATTTATGGTTTTTGTGATCGAGCCAATAAAGCATCGTGCCTTACCCCTAGAAGGCCGATTAAAACACAATTGTGTTTATTGAGTTCTCTCTGTCCACTCCGTGGACTACTTGAAGCCCGGACATTAACGTCCGTATTCCGTGCTGGGAACCATTTCACAGCCGGGATCGCGACAAAATATATACATACATATCATGGTTCTTGGAAGTATTATGAAGGCGATTTGTGTTCTACAGTGTTCAAATAAATAATTAAATTTAAGTTAAGATTTAAAGAGGTTTAGAGGCATGTAAATAAATTCCCGGTTTTACCGCCGTTTAACCTGATTGTCTCTTACATCACCTTATCTGACATGTCACATTAGTCATTCATTCCTGTTGTTTGTGTCCTTTATGACGTCCTTAAAAACAGTAAGCTTCCAGTTTGGAATGATTTTCAATTTTGTGATTGTGACGAATTCAGAGACAAAGTATGGCAAACTTGCCTTCCTACTCATGTTCGATTCGTGTTCAAAATAGAACATTTGATTTAAATAAGTTGCTCCTCGACCATAAGCCGACGATCATAAACTGATCGGACGGACAGACTTGAACCAATTGCTTAACCTGCCTCCCTCTGCACATGCGCCGGATAAAAAGGAGAATGAGGATTTCATATTTTCTCTCATATTTTCCAGCAGTTTCTCTGGAGTCACGTTTCCGAAGCATGCAACTGCAGTTGAAGGAAGCCAATATTTTATTTGGCATTTTAATGTCTATAAGTTGTTGCTAATCCTGATAGGTGTGTAACCATTAGTTTCAGAGACTTGATAGAGACTCTTGCACATGAATCTAATAGATCTTGGTAATGGCAAATATCCACGTCACTATACTTGTTATTGGATGGAATTCTCCCTCATTCTAAAGATTTGAGAGGAAGAGCGAGACAGACTTCATATACAATGGCGTCCTAAGGTTATGAATGCTCTCTATACGATCTTTCTGTGGGAGGACTTTTCAAATAACTTCATCATCATGTCGCCCCGCCGTTACGGCGTTGGTGTTCAATTCTTGTGAACCCGCTTGTGGCTATACAGTCCGAGTGCCGATTTGCATCGACGTCCACAAGTTGTACAAACCCATTTAGAGTCAGCAGGCACCGGTTGCCGCTCGCGTTCCTTACGCTTTCTGCGGGCTTCTTTGGCGGCATCTATATGACCCTTTTCCGTGGAGTTGCATCGTGTATGGATCAAGCTACGCCATTTCGGTCGATCACTGGACAGAGCTTGTAAATTGTCGAGCGGGATGTCACATTCTTTCAAATGTGCACGCAGTGTATCCTTGAAACGCAGTTTGGGCCGGCCCACTGATCTCTCTCCTTCGTGCAGTTCTCCCATAAAAATAAAACGTGGGATCCTGTCTGCGTCCATCCTCAACACATGGCCGACCCAACGGAGCTGGGCCTTTTGCAGGGTGCATGTGATGGATTGCATTTCAGCTCGCTCGAGTACTTCTGTATCCGGCACGAGATCGGACCAATGGATGCCTAGAATTTTTCGTAGGCATCGGGAGTGAAAGCCATTCAGTCTGCGAAGGTGGCGTGCATAGCAATTCCAAGATTCGGCTCTGTACAGGAGAGAGGGGATGACAACTGCTTTGTATACGGCCAATTTTGTGTTCACTTTGAGCCCACGTTCTTTCCAGACTCTGCTGTGGAGTCGGGCAAACGAAACACTCGCTTTGCGGATTCTTTGGTCGATTTCCTTGTCCATGGTTGCGGTATTCGATAAGCACGTGCCCAGGTACGTGAATTCTTTTGTGACTGACAATACGTGACCCCCAATCGTAATTGCTGGTTCAACATACGGGCTTCCCGGCGCTGGTTGATACAAAACCACGGTCTTTTTCAAACTGATAACCAGACCAAACGCCTCCATGGCCTCAGCAAAATGGTCAACGATACGCTGCATTTCCTCTTGTGTGTGGGCAATCAAGGCTGTATGATCGGCAAACAGCAGGTCATGTATTACCATGGTCTTGGTCTTTGTGTAGGCTTTTAGACGTCGGAGGTTGTAGAGGTTTCCGTCAGCACGAGAATGGACGTGTACGCCAGGCTCCAGATCATTCGAGGCACGCTCGATAGCTGCCGCTAGATAGACCCCAAACATGGTTGGCGCAAGCACACAGCCTTGTTTTACTCCCATCGTAATGCTGAATACGTCCGTCTCATCCCCGTCTACCGCCATTTTGCCTCTCATTTTGTCGTGAAAACTCCGCAGCAACTTGATGAAGTGGTCTGGACATCCATAGCGAGCAAGAAGTTTCCAGAGTGCGTCTCTGTTCATCGTGTCGAAGGCCTTCGTCAGGTCGACAAAGACCATGTACAAATCCTGGTTTTGTTCCATTGCTTTTTCCTGGATTTGCCTCGCTGCGAACACCATATCAATTGTGCTCCTATTTGAACGGAAACCGGACTGTCATTCCGGAAGCGTTGCCTCACTGATATTGTCCACCAGTCGATTGAGCAGCAGTTTTGCGAAGACTTTGCCTGTTATGCTCAACAACGAGATTCCGTGGTGGTTTCCACAATCTGAGCGATCGCCCTTTCCTTTGAACAAGGTGATTAATTTTGTGTCACGCCATTCTTGAGGAACATCCCTGGCCTCCCAAATTTCATTGAACAACACCGACAACGCTGTAACCAGATCGTGGCCTCCATACTTCAACAGCTCGATCGGAATACCGTCCGAACCATGGGCTTTTCCACATTTGACCTGTTTCACAGCTTTTGCGATTTCGTTTGGTGTTGGTGGATGTGCCAGGTGGTTCTGAATTGGACGCTGATCGTTTTCGTTGATCACCGAATCATGAACTATCGATGATCTGTTCAGAAGGTCGGAGAAGTGGCTTCGCCAGCGTGCAAGGATTAGCGATTTGTCAGTAAGTAGTTCACCGTCCAGTGTCTTCATCGGGAAAGTACCGTTTCGTTTGGGTCTGTAAACCGTTTTCAGACCGGGGAAAAAGTTGTGGTACTCCTTTCGCTCTGCGTAGCCTTGGATCTCATTTGCTTTCTCAAATACTTACTCTCAAATACTTGATATCAAATAACTTAGTGATATCCAAAACACCATGATGTAATTTTAAATTGTGGGTACAAGTGAGGTCGCCCTCGCTGAGGCTGGGGTTCCAATGAATGCTGAATGGCATAGGTGGGCCAAGTGGAGGATCTTATCTAATGGAGGATCTCCCTGAGCGGGACAGCCAGATATCTTAGCAAAGTAACTTTACTAGTGTATCTGACTATCTTAGCGCTTGTCTTGAAGCAGTCTCTCTGGTATAATGGTTAGAGTGTCTGCTCCAAGTCTGGGAGGTTGGTGGTTCCAACCGCGGCCAAGTCATACCAAAGACTTTAAAAATGGTACGTGCTGCTTTCTTGCTTGACATTCAACATTTAAAAGGATAGACGGACAATCCCCAAAGGTCGGCATCCATGGGGAGGAGGAAATTCCTCCTTCAGAAACGCCCCTTTGAGTGTGATGACAAAGGCGGCGCCATTCTTGTGAAGTTGCTAGTACTGGGTCTTAGAGCAATCGGTTGATAAAAATGAGGGACGAGTCTTAGAGCAATGAGGGACCTCCTACAACTCCCCTCCCCCCTCTCACTCCCCCAACCCCCCCCCCCCCCCCCCTCCCGGAAGTCTCCATGATCTGAAATCGAAAAATCGAAGCCTGAGTGCTTGTGTGCGCCACTGTCTTGTATTCACGTGTCAAGTTTTTGAACAATCAGCTTGGTGATGAGGGAGGAGTCGCAAAAATAGCAAAAAGTTAACGGACGGACTCCGTTACTGACATCCGGACATCACGGCCCATTCTACAAGTTCATCTGTTCGAGAATCGAGATGACATGACCTAAAAAGAATAAGGCATTTAAGGAATAAAACAGACGAATTGATTCCACAAAGGGAAATCAACCTTTCAGTGTCAATGAAAACTACAATTTACGGTTGATCCGCGTCAACCTGACTTTTGTTTGTCTTATATATTGTTTGTCAACATTGATGACTCTTGAAGGGTGAAAGTACGATCACATCACTAAGATTATCTGTCTTTAAACGCTGATGGTAACAAAACCCAGTATTTGTTAACATTTTGTTCATGTGGGGAAATATACTCAGACACCATCAACAATACAGCATGACGACGCAGGAAACACAAAAGTAACATTGTGCTGATTCGGTACTCGATGTGAACATTGTCACCAACAGTAGAGATAAGATTGATCAAAACAACTTGAGTAAGGACAGAAGGATGTCTGGAGGGAGAGAAATTCCGGCCATACCTGAAACGTGTAGGGAGTAGCAGGGTGACTACTATGCTAAATGTTGTTTTTGGAGTTGTCTCCTCCTATGTAGCAGGGCTGTAACTGAAAGCAGACTTTTGGGTAGGCCTCATTTTTTTAGGGAGGCCAATCAGATACTTTAAAAGGATTAAACAAATAAATCCAAGAATACTCAAAATAACTTTCTGAACAAATATCCCTCATTCGTTAAGACTTCAATAAGACTAAAATTGAATTGATTGATAAGACAAAGCAAACTACAACGACATTCGGTAGAGCGCAAACCTCCGCCTGGTGAAAATTTTACGTTTTGTATCCACTGATAGACCGGATCTGGATTCGGACCTGAACCAAAATCGAATTGGCTTGTTCTCGTCACCTAACCAACTCGTCCAACAAGTTCAGCCATAACTCGTCCATAACTTTTGTCCCCATCAGTAATACCAGGATAAATTCCAGCACCAACTCAATCTTATGAGCCTCAACTAAAAATGTTACAATATAATCCGAGGAGGTGGCGCTTGAGAAGAAAGGATTTCCCACCTGTGTTTCAGATGATAAATTCAGGCTTGCATGCGTTTTAAATATTTATCTCTTTCGCAAACAAAAAAGTTCTCAATTAATCCACATGGCTCTTTAAAAATAGTCACTCATCTCACCTTGGAATGCTCCATTCATCCATTAGATTAGTGCACTATTCTTTCATCAACACAACAACTGCAGCTTGCGAAACTTTAACGCTTCATGGAAACAAGGAATGTGATGGAGCCACTACAAAGCTTTACTCAAAGCACTGAGGCCTGCAAGTTAAATGTACATGGCAGGTGTTTACCAAGACAGGGGTGAAACATACCACGAGGTAACCTTTTATCTTGATCACCAGAAATTGATGATATGGACATCGTATAATCTTATAATCTCTTCACAGGTTCCATATGAAGTGCTGCACCATACTGTTTTTAGAGTGACTAGTGAGGTACCCGTGCTACGCACGGGTGGGAGGCCAGAAGCAAACAGACAATGCAGAAACGACGAATGCTAAAGCATGAAACCAATAAATTCCACATTCCTGTAGCACCTTCAGTCGCACGTCAGACATGGACAGCAAGTTCGTGAAGGACTTCCATGAAAAACCTACCTGTTCGCAAATAAACAGCTACGTGTGTTCCATACCCAGTCAATGGCGAAGGCGAATGGCGATCTGCGAATATCACGCTTGGAATGTAGAAACTATCACGGCATGTCGTCATTCACTTGAATTCGATATCTCTTTTTTAATTCCAAACAGCATAACTCCAATCACAAATTAAATAACATTAATATGAAAAATAAACTTTTAACAACATTCGTGACATAAACAAATATTTAAATCCTGATGTGAAGTTCCGTACGGTTGGGTGAACACAATTACGAATTCAAACTCGTAATTGTATTCACTAAATTCCAATCATCAATTGATACTTTAACAAAACGATTAACACGATTAACGTTTAACGATTTAACATTACGATTGAATGACGGTTGTATTGGGATATTATCAAACCCGCGCATTGCCGTCATGTGTCCACTCGCTGCAGGTTCGTAATTCTCATCAAAATCTAAACAGTATTTGTAGAATTTCAATAAAAGCCACATCACTGTTCATATCGGTAAATATTATTCCATTGTGTTTGGAAAATTGGAAAAATTGGAAAAACAATATAGCCTATTTTGCTCCCAGGGGGTCCTAGGAATACCCAGCCAAAATTTCGTTGCGATCGGTTCAGCCATTTTTGCGTTACCTTCCAACGGACAGACGGACGGATATTTTGTGAATTATAGTAAGATGGTGATCCTAAAGCCATTCCTTTCCAAGTGTTGTACCATTGCCTTCCCATTGGTCAGTCAGGGCAGGAATTTAGAACTTGGCCATTGGGGCCGGCGTAACTCGCCGTGGATCTTTAATGTCCACCAACTAATTCTGGTGGATGGGACACCCAATTTAGCATCCATACGAGGGATGACACACATTGATGCGTCACCCTGCATGCAAAACACCAGGATGACAGTTCATAGCTGTAACGAGATTTGAACACAGGCTCGACAGCTCAGAGGAGCGTGTGCGTACCTGATACCTCGAGGCCATCCTGCCAACATAAGCTCCACATACTACCAAGGAAATACAGTAAAACAACTTTTCCTCCAAATGCCCAGTGTGTACACTGTAGATGAAGTGGATTCAAGAAGCAATGCAATGTTAATTATGAATGAAAGCAAACTAACTAAATTTAATGAAGTTTTTCTTTGCCACTTTGTCCAAAACGTCTTCTTTTTTTTGTCACTTTTTTCTTTCTTTGTTTCGGTATCCAAAAGAACTTTCATCTATGCGTTGCGACTCCGCGGCCGACCGTGCCAGATCTCCATCATGTTGGCTGCGGCCACATTCTGCACCATCAATGGATACCTCCAAAGCCACTCTCTATTGTACTGCCTGCACTACCCTCCCGATTGGATTTTTGGACCACGTTTCATGGCCGGTACAAAACACAATAAGTCTTTTCCCTTTTTCACACTAAAAATGTTAAATTGATGCAAGTTGTGGTGACGAAATCATAATGTATGCCAAAATGTAAAACGATACCAATTATATACAGTCTCTTTCAACGATTTGGGAATGTTTGTGTAACAGGAAATCCTAATATTTATCGTTGAGCTTAACCTTCCACTCTTAATGAAACAAACTTGTCTTCTTTCGATTTGCAGGTGCTGTGCTTTTCCTGGCTGGAATGTTTATTAACATCCATAGTGACAACATCCTGAGGAACCTTCGTAAACCTGGAGAAAGTGGATATAAAATACCCAAAGGTACGTGGCACCGACCTGCAGAAACGTCGAGGTGGGGAAGAAAGAATGAAGTAAAGACGAAAAGAGAAAGTACTGTTAAAGGAAAAGTGTGAGGTGGGGAGGCAGGAGGGTGTATAACTACTATGTACACTACTGTATATGTACACAGGCTCTTCATCTATCTATAATTCCAGCAATCTCTGTGTGTGTGTGTGTGTGTGTGTCTGTGTGTCTGTGTGTCTGTGTGTGTGTTTGTTTGTTTGTCTGTGACCGCTGTTTCTCGACAACAACGGGTCCGATATACTTGCAACTTGCCAGGTATATTGCTGGGGACCCGAGGATGTGCCTTTTCAAGGTTTGAAATTAATCGGACAAGTAGTTACCGAGCTATGTCCAAAAAACGATTCAACCAATCAGAGAGCAGCGAGCTATCACGTGTGCCGAACGTGGCGAACAGACTCTGCCTCGGACGGCACATTTGAGAGCGTATTCATTTATTTCACAACTATGTTGGCGCTATGTTGGCGTTAAACTATGTTTTAAAACTAATAAAAACTAATTTGCGATTCTTTCGCTTTCCTGCGCGTTTGGGCACGCTATGGCGATTTCTTTACCAAACTCCGCAAGCCGTTCGCTTTGGACCAAACCATTTCATGTAAATAGAGGGGGGGGATTGTCACCGTACTCGCAAGCCGTTCGCTTTGGACCAAACCATTTCATGTAAATAGAGGGGGGGGATATAATTTTAGATATAGATATAGTACGGGCATGCCCTAGTAACAATAATGGAGGATAAATGGTATTTGTGTGATGTTTGGCAGAACAAAATGGAAAACGATTTTGTAAATCGGCGATAAATGCCTCGGTGGAAATGACAAGAAGGGCGATCAGCAATCACCGGGCTGTTGTGAAGGAATTCGTTTCTAATAGAGTGTGGAATATTGAAGGAGTTTGCTGGGAATGTCCGTTGACAGCATAATGGATGAAGGACCCGTGGGCGTTCCGCGTGATGTAAAATGTGACTTCAAGTCGTCAACCACCAGCTCAAAGTCCTCAACCCCAAATCCTCAAATGTCCCCTCCCCACCCCCAAGCCTCATCACCCCTTTCTCAACTCTATCTCTTCTCTGCCCATCCCCACTTCTATTCTCTGTTCTCCACTCCCCCCCCTTTCTTCTAAAGTCCCCAACGCCAGCTTCCCCTTTCTTCTTCAAATCCTCAACCCCTCCCAACCTCAAGTCCACACAATAGTCACTAACTGTTAAGAGTGCTAAGATTTCTCTGTGAAGTAAATATACGAAAAATTAATTACACATTGGATGGAAATGACCGAATAACTTGCGGTTATATATATATTTTTTACTTTCGGTAGGTGTGTAATCCAGCAACTCTGACACATCCTGGGTGTGAAACAAAAATGCACATAACTCAAAATTGCATGAATATCGATATTCTTACACCTCCGCATGCACTCTCTGGTCCGAAGAACTCTTAAATGAGGTATTAGTGTTATACATGCTGTGGTTACGACACTTACCCCGTTCAGAAACAGTTGTGCAACCTGCATTTACATGGGTAATCTAGAAGTACAATGGGATACTTCCTGGAAAATGCCGCGAATGTGGGGGCATTTTTGAATGGGGATTTATTTTCATTTTTTTTACTACTACTCCTACTACTACTACTACGACTACTGCTGCTGCTGCTGCTACTACTACTACTGCTAGTAGTAGTAGTAAAAAATAAAATAAAAATGCCAGAAGAAGAAGAAGAGTAGTAGTAGTTTTGTTGGAAAGATAATAGAGGTTTGCGCTCAGGACTCAGGAAAGTTCAAGCAAACATAAGTTTCCTGTTTAATGTCGCTCAACTTCCTCATCCCTACAAGTCCATGGTTTGAACTGCAGTAGACAAGGAAGAGCATTTTAAAGAGAAAGCACGACCAAGACAGATGGAGAGTTAAAAGAACACCAAAAAAACCAAAATGACACATTTAGACAAATAATAGCAAAGTACCTTGTGGGGAAACAATACAAAGTGCATTATTTACTGTCCAGACTTCTATAAAACTCCCGATAGTTCGGGAATATTGTGCCACCTCAAACTCCGAAGTGATCCGTGAACGCAACAAAGTTCCCAGGCATACAAAACTACACTGCACGACATTGCTTTCAATCTTGTACTTTCTAGTTTTATATATTGCAAGTTTTGCAGATGCCAAAACAAAGTTAACCAAGAGGTCCCGTGATCGACTCTCTTTCTTCACCGGGTGACCAAAAATAAAAAGTGTTGGGGAGAAATGAAGCCAAAAACGAAAGAGCAGGTTTTTCACCAGCAAAAACACCGGTTGAAGACGCAGACATTGCAGGTATATGTGAAAGATGGTTTCTGCTTGTCCACAGAAGCAACATCCACGAGGAGTGTTTGTGAAATGTTGCAGGAGAACTCCAGAACTTAGTGCCCCATGAAGCAACCTCCAACTTAGGTCCCCAACCACCCTTGGTGTTGGGTAGAGATAAAGAGATTCCCAACCTGAATGGACAGGCAAGGGAGGCAGAAGAACCTCACGCCATGGAGTGTCCACGCGATTTGCTAACGTAACAAAGTGGAGTGAGTGGATTACTCGTCCATATATTTCCTTTCTTGATGCATCACAGAAGGGCACCCCAGCCATGCTAGGGACCTTGCTCATATTATGCGGAGGTGGCGCAAGGAAAAGATCGCATCCATGCGGTTTCATTGTGAAAGCCACGGAAGTATGGGGAGAAACCTGCATAGCTTTCTCACCTTCGTAAGGCTTCTCCAGGTAATGAAGGCAATCAGGAGGCAGTGAATTTTTAAAATCTTGAAGTATCCTAAAAGGAACTCTTCTTGTCTGCAGGTCTATCTTTGCTACAAGTTCCTCTGGTGAGAGAATGCCATTCTTCCCATCCTTTAGGAGATCGCCCACTGTGGATATATTTTTCAACAAGAGTTTTCTCCTTACACTGATGGAAGCTAGCAGTGGGCCTTGTAGTAGAGGGTTCAAGAAAAGCGGCTCTTCCAGCAGGTCTTTCCCTGGGTGGGGACCATTTGTTCTGGTCATTTCAATTGCACACCAGGCCTTCAGCATTTCCTGATAAAAAGAAGGCAATGGGTCACTGGAAATGTTTTTGCAGTTGATACTGAAAATTTGCCTTTTATACCCGAGACCGAGCACTTTACTGAAAAAGTACGATGTCAGCGTGCACCATTGTGGTGTTGGGTTCGCATAAAGGTATCTTTTAATTGCCTGCAGCCTGAAGGTGTAAAAATGGCTTCGAAGGCAGGGAAAGCCCTGTCCACCTTCAGCAAGAGGCACGCTCAGGATTCCCCGAGAGACCCAATGCTTTCCATTCCAAAAGCAGTCCACCAACTTCCTTTGCATCTTAGCCAGAAACAAATCAGGAAACAAGGGTGGTAGTAGTAGTGGTGGGTTTTAGGTTTTATTCAACCGATCATAAACATTCAAATATAAGGAAAACTGAAATGGCAGTAAAATATTACATTGTAATATAATTAAATTGCATACGAATTAAAATGCAGAAAAAGGGCATCAAAACAAAAGACAGACAAATTCACAAACCTGAGTTGTTTCATGATTGGAATATCACAAAACCGAAGGGGCTGATTATAATGAATGTATGCTTGTCCCAGAATGATTCGGAGAGCCCTTTTCTGAACGAGTTCCATGTGTTACGGAGTCCTCAAGGATCTCCTGGTCTCGGTAACCTCCGAACCCCGAGAGGAACCCAGGCAGAAAAATGTTACCGTGTGTTGAAAACCACTAGTGAAACCACACCAATGACCAACCTTGTGAAATAAACCTTGTGAAACTAATAATAATACATAATATCAGAAACATGTCCAGTGGGTGAAAACCACCCCAGCGGAAGTGACGAATCCCTAACACATGTCGTTACTTTGGCGGATTGTAAAGGCACATTCCAAACTGAAACAGCATCCCCTAAAAGTGATCTAACATAGACTTTGTAGATGGTGAGCAAATCTTCCACAGCTAAGTTAATCTTTACTTTAGTAATTACCCCACTCACACCAAGTCAAAAGCGGGGTGAAGCAACTGGTTCACTTCTGTCTGTCCATCTGTCTGTCTACAACTGTCAGTTTATGATCCAGCAACTTGATTTCAATTGAATGTTCTATTTTGAACACAAATCGGAATGTGAATCGGGAAACAAACCTGTAGTTTAGCAGTACGGTACTTTGTCTCTGAAATTGTCGTGATCGCGCATGCGCAGAGAGGAGCAAGATAATATTTTACTCCGCCGAGCTGCTTTTCTGGCAACAACAACAACAACAGGCATTTTAAGGCCATTTTCCCTTTTAGAGCGGGGGTTAGCCTGGAGCTGCTTTTCTGGCAGTGAAACAAAATTGAAAATCATTCCAAACAGGAAACGTACTGTTTTAAGGATGTCATAAAATATGGCCTTTTACGTCATCACGACCAATCAAATTTGCCGCTCGTAGACTCGTAGACCACAGCGTGGGGGTAAGGTGTTCTTTGAACTCTTTAGTTACCCTCACCTGAGGAGAGGGTATTGCATTTGAGTCTGTTTGTTTGTTTGTTTGTCCGCACAGAATAAATATGATTTTCTCTGCAACCGTTGGTCTGAGTGACAGGAAATTTTCAGCATAGGTGCAACTCCACCTGTAGAATTTTATTGATAATTATGACGTCACAGGTCATGTGTTTCGGCATCTTGGAAAAAACGAAAAACTTTGCACCTCCATATCTCCAAAAGCGCTGAATAGAAAAAATTGAGAAATGGCTCATTGTAAAGAGCTCTCCATGGGGAATAAAATATGTTAATTATGTCATAGGTGCCTCCATTATGACGTCATAATTCGACAAGTACAAAACTTCATCCTATCAAGATGAAATTTCTTGAGCGTCATGTAGGCATAAATTGGTGATGAAAAAAAATAATGATGACGTCATCGGTCACGTGGTTTAGCCGTCATATTTGTGTTAACACAAAAGCCTAAAAACTCCTGAAAATACATTCTGGCGAGGGTTTGCAATCTCTGATTGCTCTTTTTCTTGTTTTTAATGTAAAACCGTCAAAATTTGGTACAAAAAACTATTGTTTACATTCTAATGGGTTGCTAGGCAACACTAAGAGGTGGAGTTTATGATTCAAAGTCGAAGACAAAAGTTAATGGATTGAACTGGAACTTGTAACCGAAGTGGAAAACAAAGTGTCGTATTATTGTCGCTGTTCCCACATTGCAATTTATTAACAACATCGCCAATTTGAGTCGTCATGTTAAGTTAACATCTTGACCTTTTGTTACGTTGATTGTTACATTTTTGCGAGCTATTTGAGCACACCTTGCAGAGATGTTGAATGCACTTATTCCACATGGCAAGTATTACATATTAGAGACAACAGGATGATATTTCAGATAACTGAAAATCAGAATCTCGGCTGACTCCCTGGTCTCGGCTGACTTGAGCTAATCACTACCATGTGGGGACGTTTCATCAAGTTGATGCAAAGGTAACTCAAACGGTAACAAAATCTGGAAAAGCAAAACCTCACATGTTTTTTATTTATTATTATTCTTTTTATACATGCTCCAAGCTCGTGGAAGAGCTAGGATGCAGAACGGATCAGGACACAACATAAAGGGAGCAGCAGGAGAAAGCACACCAATCGCATGGCGGTGGGAGAAGGTAAACGGAGACAGACAAACAAGGGATACAGGTAATAATGAGGGTTAGGGGAGAAAGTACAGTAAGAGGTAGACAAGATGGATACATGAGCAACATTTTAGAAGGGGTTGTTTAATGGGTGTAGAAAATATCATGGCATTAGATGGGAGTTGGGGGGTTGGGGGGGTCTAAAATGGTGGTGAAGAGCTGTCTTGAAGTCTGCATTGGAAGAATGACATTGAAGAGTGCAGAAAGTGGTTCCACAGGAGGTAAAAAAAAAAAGAGGAATAAATGAATGGAGGTGCGCAGTGGTTCTGGATTGAGGCAGTTTCACGAGGAGGGGGTTGCTGGTGTACCGCATGCGTCCTGTAGATACTTGGGGGCAGGAGGGACAAAGCACGATGAGGACAGAGGGTGCAAGACCAGAAATAAGGTGGAAGAAGACAGCGAGACCAACCACCTGTCAGCAACGGTGAAATGATAGGCCCATAGATTCAGCTTCATCGCAAGAGATTCCATTGACCTTGAAAGGCTTGGTTTCCAAGGCGTCAAGCTGAGCAAGATGTGGGGCAGGGGAGCCAGCCCAGAGGGGAGAGCAGTACTCCATCAAGCTGTAGATGAAAGCCTTGAAGGTGGATAGGAGCTCAGATGTGCCAAGTAAGGACGTCGAAGGATGCGCAGTCGGCATCTGGCTTTGGAGGCCAACTTTGAAATGTGGCTTGCCCAAGAGAGATCATGGCTGAGAGTGAGACCCAAGAGTTTGAGTTAATGAACCTAAGACGGTTGTTGAGAAAGCAGATGGGAGGCTTTGCGGAACGGTCCTTTCGGATGTTATTCCTTGGCACAATGTTATTGTTATTGCTCAGACACAGCATTATGATCGGTGCATGGTTGTATTAAAGAATTGCACATTGTTTTTATGACATGTAAATAATGTGCCCCATTAATTGTAGATGAGCAAACGAAAAACAGGTCAAGCTTTACTATCACACACCAACAGTATTTACATTATTTACATTTCCACTTAGTATTTAATGGACACTTGAGTAAAGCGTTAAGTATTCTGCCATATCTAGGGAGGTCTGGAGAAACCATTGTGGGTGATACGGATGAACACAAACCAAATGTCATTTGTCACAATGCACCTGAGACTGATGGAATTTGAGAAGGTAACACAGCTTAATCAGTAATGAAATAGCTGCAAGAAGCTGCTCGGTCCAACAGCACTCAGGAATTTGTCGGACATGATTATCTACAAAACCAATCATGCTTAACTTGTTTTCTGTCCACATAGTTATAATGCATGATGGATAGATAACCTCTCTTATGATGGTTATGTACAATCGGTATTTTCCAACTCACTGAAGATCAACTTATCAGTACAATCAGTACAATTAGCCCATCAGTACAATCCAGTTGAGATGGCTGGATTCCTTCAGGTGTTTGTGAAAGAAGCAACGGGTCTTGTATCCATTGCATATACAGTGACTTCAGAAAGTATTCACACCCCATGACTTTTTCACACTTTGTTATCACAGCCTGAACTTAAAATGTGTTAAATGAAGATTTATGCAATTTTTTTTAGAAACTTTTACAAATTAATAAAAGACAAGTACAGATACATTCAAAGTACACCGCCCCATGCCAAATCAATAAATGTCCTCCGGTGTGTCATCGCCAGGGCGCCTTAGGCGCCCGGCCGTACCGTTATGCAGCGCATAGAGACTGTATTGAGAGGGAGAGGTGTTCAATAATTGATTGATTAATTGCATAATTAAAATAAATAAATAATGATCATACAATATTTTCTTCATCAATTGGCTAATAGCATACCTAAACCACCAGTGCTTCATCCGAAGCTGCAACAAAATTAATTAAGTTTAGTCAAAATAAATAAATAATTAATTGATTAATCAATAAATAATTAATAGATTAATCAATAAATCAAAAATATCCTTTACAGCCACATCAATTGGTCACTGTCATGTCAAAATATCAGCTTCCTAGCTCAAAAGGTGCCTGAGATATTGCTCAGAAGAGAAAGGAAATAAATAAGTACTTCATTAATCGATAATAATAATTAAGTAACTAATCAATTAATTGATTAATCAAAAAACAAAAAATACCGTTTTTGCCAAAGCACTTGCTCACTATTGTGCCCAAATTTCAGCTTCCGAGCTCAGAGGATGGTTGAGATATCGCCCGGACAAACAAACAAACAAGAAAACAAGTACAGATACATTCAAAGTACACCGCCTCCATGCCAAATAATTAAATATCCTACAGCGCGGCATTGCCGGGGCGCCTCTGGCGCCCGGCAATACCGCAGTGCAGCTCATAGAAGCTGATTTGGGAGGGAGAGGTGTACGCTAATTCATTGATGAATTGTATAATTAAAATCAATAAAAGATTATCATAAAATATTTTCTTAATCACTTGGCTAATAGCATAACTAAACCACTTGTGCTTCATCCTAAGATGTATCTTTTAGAAATTTAATTAAATAAGTCATTGATAAAAAATCAAATAATTAATTGATTAATCAATAAATAATTAATCGATTAAATGATTAATCAATAAATAAAAAATATCATTTATAGTTACATTACTTGGTCACTGTCATGTCCAAATATTAGTTTCCGAGCTCAAAAGGTGCCTGAGATATTGCCCAGATGAGAAAGGAAATAAATAAATGATTAATAATGAAAATAAATAAATAATAATCATAAAAAAATTAAATAGTTAATCAATTGGCTAATAGAATACCTAAACCACCACCATTTCATCCGAATCTGTAACTTTAAAAAAATAATTAATTAAGTCATTCATCGAATAACTAAATAATTAATCGATTAATTAATTAATCAATAAATCAAAAATATCCTTGATAGCCACATCACTTGGTCACTGTCACGTCCAAATATTAGCTTCCCAGCTCAAAAGGTGCCTGAGATATTGGCCAAATGAGAAAGAAAATAAATAAATGGTTAATAATGAAAATAAATAAATAATAATCATTAAAAAATTAAATTATTAATCAATTCGGTCACAGAACACATAAACCACCACCATTTCATCAGATTCTGTAACTTAAAAAAAAATAAAAAAATTTTAGTCATGAATCGAATAATTAAATAATTAATCGATTAATCGATTCATTGATCAATTAATAAATCAAAAATAGCCTTTGCAGCCAAATCACCTGGTCATTGGCATGTCCAAATATCAGCTTCCTAACTCAAAAGGTGCCTGAGTTAATGGTCAGAAGAGAAAGGAAATTTAATTAATTAAATAAGTACTTAATTAATCGCTAATAATTAAATAACTCCTCAATTTATTGATTAATCAAAAAAAAAAATACCGTTTTTGACAAAGGACTTGCTCACTATTGTGCCAAAATTTCAGCTTCCTAACTCAAAGGATGGCTGAGATATCGCCCGGACAAACAAACAAACAAGAAAACAAGAAATCGGAGCGAAAACCGAGTACTCCCTTTCAGCGCGCGTCATTGCCGGGCCCCCTTCGGTGCCCGGAAATGACGTCATGCAGCGCCTAGAGATGGCATAGGAAAGGAGCGGTGTACAATGAAGGACTGAAGTTACTCGAGTCGATAAGTATTTACTGGGAGGCCCACAAAAAAAGTTACGGGTTGGTAAGCAGCAATTGTTTGCGGAACACGTTGCATTGTATTACATATCATGAGAATCTTGGAGAAACCATTTGTTGCATTTTTTTCACACGGTACACCTTCACAGCATCCATCCTGTGATGGATGCTGTGAAGAGGAACAGGTTGAGATGGTTTGGTCATGTATTGAGGAAGGATGAAAGTGACTGGTTGAGAAGTGTGATGGAAGTTAATGTAGAAGGAAGTAGAGGACGGGGAAGACCGAGAAAGACTTGGCTAAAGATGATGCAAGAAGAAATGCGGGCAAGGGGGTTAACAAGGAGAGATGCAGAAAATAGGGCAAAATGGAGAAGATTGTCATGGGGACCGCAAGGCTAACCCCCGCTCTAGCAGGGAAAATGGCCTTAAAATGCCTGTTGTTGTTGTTTTGTTGTTGTACACCAAATGAGGTGTTAGAAATAGGACACAAGATTGATATGGGCCGCTGAAACCCCCGACTGACATCAGTACAACCATTTTATTTGGGGACTTTTTGTGTCATTACGCAAAGGCCACAAACCCTCCTGGAACCGAGGGCAGACGTTGTTGAATTGTGTAACTCGATCGACAAGGACTTGTGTGGTCGAGTAACGAATAATTTAATTGGTTGAAGTTCCTGGACCCAAGGGTGCTCACTTGGAAGGTGTTCACAAAAAGAGAATCTCTAAATAATGTTCGTATTTGATTTCTGAGTCTGGGAGGTCAGCGGTTCAAACCCCCGGCCGAGTCATACCAAAGACTTTAAATCTGGTACGAGGTACATCCTCGCATGTGGTACGTCCTCTTTTCTGGACGTTCAGCATTTAAAAGGTTGAGAGCACAGACAATTCCCATAGGTTGGCATTCATGGGGAGGAGGAAATTCCTTAGGAAATGCGCCGCTGAGTGTGGTGAGAAATGTGGTGCTATTGTGACGTTGCTGGTACCCAGAGTGCATCGGGAAGGGACAGCACTTCCCCCAATCTCAGTCGCTGTGTTTGTCTCGTGTATTTGTCTGCCTGTGCATGTGTGTGAGATGTGTTTGTAGCAGCTCCACTACGAGCCTCATATCCAGGATATTTAAAAAAAAAAAAATTTTCAGCAAACAATAAATTTCCATTTGAAATATTGTGATTAGAATTTCATGGGCCACCACCCTGTACCTCACTATAATTTCATGGGCCACCCTGTACCTCACTATAATTTCATGGGCCACCCTGTACCTCACTATAATTTCATGGGCCACCCTGTACCTCACTATAATTTCATGGGCCACCCTGTACGTCACTAAAATTTCATGGGCCACCCTGTACCTCACTATAATTTCATGGGCCACCCTGTACGTCACTATAATTTCATGGGCCACCCTGTACCTCACTATAATTTGATGGGCCACCAGCCTGTACCTCACTATAATTTCATGGGCCACCAGCCTGTACCTCACTATAATTTCATGGGCCACCCTGTACCTCACTATAATTTCATGGGCCACCCTGTACGTCACTATAATTTAATGGGCCACCCTGTACCTCACTATAATTTCATGGGCCACCCTTTACCTCACTATAATTTCATGGGCCACCCTGTACCTCACTATAATTTCATGGGTCACCCTGTTCCTCACTATAATTTCATGGGCCACCCTGTACGTCACTATAATTTCATGGGCCACCCTGTACGTCACTATAATTTCATGGGCCACCCTGTACCTCACTATAATTTCATGGGCCACCCTGTACGTCACTATAATTTCATGGGCCACCCTGTACCTCACTATAATTTCATGGGCCACCCTGTACCTCACTATAATTTCATGGGCCACCAGCCTGTACCTCACTATAATTTCATGGGCCACCCTGTACCTCACTATAATTTCATGGGCCACCACCCTGTACCTCACTATAATTTCATGGGCCACCAGCCTGTACCTCACTATAATTTCATGGGCCACCCTGTACCTCACTATAATTTCATGGGCCACCAGCCTGTACCTCACTATAATTTCATGGGCCACCCTGTACCTCACTATAATTTCATGGGCCACCAGCCTGTACCTCACTATAATTTCATGGGCCACCCTGTACCTCACTATAATTTCATGGGCCACCAGCCTGTACCTCACTATAATTTCATGGGCCACCCTGTACCTCACTATAATTTCATGGGACACCACCCTGTACCTCACTATAATTTAATGGGCCACCCTGTACCTCACTATAATTTCATGGGCCACCCTGTACCTCACTATAATTTCATGGGCCACCAGCCTGTACGTCACTATGATTTCATGGGCCACCACCCTGTACCTCACTATAATTTCATGGGCCACCACCCTGTACCTCACTATAATTTCATGGGCCACCAGCCTGTACCTCACTATAATTTCATGGGCCACCCTGTACCTCACTATGATTTCATGAGCCACCACCCTGTACCTCACTATAATTTCATGGGCCACCACCCTGTACCTCACTATAATTTCATGGGCCACCCTGTACCTCACTATAATTTCATGGGCCACCACCCTGTACCTCACTATAATTTCATGGGCCACCAGCCTGTACCTCACTATAATTTCATGGGCCACCCTGTACCTCACTATAATTTCATGGGCCACCCTGTACCTCACTATAATTTCATGGGCCACCAGCCTGTACCTCACTATAATTTCATGGGCCACCCTGTACCTCACTATAATTTCATGGGCCACCACCCTGTACCTCACTATAATTTCATGGGCCACCAGCCTGTACCTCACTATAATTTCATGGGCCACCCTGTACCTCACTATAATTTCATGGGCCACCCTGTACGTCACTATAATTTCATGGGCCACCCTGTACCTCACTATAATTTCATGGGCCACCCTGTACGTCACTATAATTTCATGGGCCACCCTGTACCTCACTATAATTTCATGGGCCACCCTGTACCTCACTATAATTTCATGGGCCACCAGCCTGTACCTCACTATAATTTCATGGGCCACCCTGTACCTCACTATAATTTCATGGGCCACCAGCCTGTACCTCACTATAATTTCATGGGCCACCAGCCTGTACCTCACTATAATTTCATGGGCCACCCTGTACGTCACTATAATTTCATGGGCCACCCTGTACCTCACTATAATTTCATGGGCCACCCTGTACCTCACTATAATTTCATAGGCCACCAGCCTGTACCTCACTATAATTTCATGGGCCACCCTGTACCTCACTATAATTTCATGGGCCACCACCCTGTACCTCACTATAATTTCATGGGCCACCAGCCTGTACCTCACTATAATTTCATGGGCCACCCTGTACCTCACTATAATTTCATGGGCCACCCTGTACGTCACTATAATTTCATGGGCCACCCTGTACCTCACTATAATTTCATGGGCCACCCTGTACGTCACTATAATTTCATGGGCCACCCTGTACCTCACTATAATTTCATGGGCCACCCTGTACCTCACTATAATTTCATGGGCCACCAGCCTGTACCTCACTATAATTTCATGGGCCACCCTGTACCTCACTATAATTTCATGGGCCACCAGCCTGTACCTCACTATAATTTCATGGGCCACCCTGTACCTCACTATAATTTCATGGGCCACCAGCCTGTACCTCACTATAATTTCATGGGCCACCCTGTACCTCACTATAATTTCATGGGCCACCAGCCTGTACCTCACTATAATTTCATGGGCCACCCTGTACCTCACTATAATTTCATGGGCCACCAGCCTGTACCTCACTATAATTTCATGGGCCACCCTGTACCTCACTATAATTTCATGGGACACCACCCTGTACCTCACTATAATTTAATGGGCCACCCTGTACCTCACTATAATTTCATGGGCCACCCTGTACCTCACTATAATTTCATGGGCCACCAGCCTGTACGTCACTATGATTTCATGGGCCACCACCCTGTACCTCACTATAATTTCATGGGCCACCACCCTGTACCTCACTATAATTTCATGGGCCACCAGCCTGTACCTCACTATAATTTCATGGGCCACCCTGTACCTCACTATGATTTCATGGGCCACCACCCTGTACCTCACTATAATTTCATGGGCCACCACCCTGTACCTCACTATAATTTCATGGGCCACCCTGTACCTCACTATAATTTCATGGGCCACCACCCTGTACCTCACTATAATTTCATGGGCCACCAGCCTGTACCTCACTATAATTTCATGGGCCACCCTGTACCTCACTATAATTTCATGGGCCACCCTGTACCTCACTGTAATTTCATGGGCCACCCTGTACCTCACTATAATTTCATGGGCCACCACCCTGTACCTCACTATAATTTCATGGGCCACCACCCTGTACCTCACTATAATTTCATGGACCACCCTGTACCTTACTATAATTTCATGGGCCACCACCCTGTACCTCACTATAATTTCATGGGCCACCAGCCTGTACCTCACTATAATTTCATGGGCCACCCTGTACCTCACTATAATTTCATGGGCCACCAGCCTGTACCTCACTATAATTTCATGGGCCACCCTGTACCTCACTATAATTTCATGGGCCACCACCCTGTACCTCACTATAATTTCATGGGCCACCACCCTGTACCTCACTGTAAAAATGGTTTTGTCCTGGGATAGTTGCTTGCACGTCATGGGCAATGCGAGCTCGCGGCGACTGTACGCAATGCCATCTCTTCACGAAAACCCAATTCCCTCCTCCAGGCGGAATGTTCGAGTTCATTTCTGGTGCCAATTTCTTTGGAGAGATCATCGAGTGGCTCGGGTACAGCCTGGCAGCGTGGTCCGCTCCTCAAGCAGCATTTGGATTCTTCACAATCTGCTCCATCGGTCCTCGTGCCTATCACCACCACCGGTGAGCATCGTTTACCTTGCCCTGCCATCTTTATTCGTCCCCTTCCGGTTTCATCTTACCTGGAGGTATTGGATATATTGTTTGGACGTCATTCATCACCGTCGATCTTTACCTGTGGTCTTTTTTCAGCTATTACCTTGAAAAGTTCAACGATTACCCCAAGTCAAGAAAAGCACTTATTCCATACATATTTTAATGACTTGAATCCAATCCATGTATATTCAAAGGCTTTAACTGTTAAAATTGGCGTTAATATTTTTTGTCTGTTTGATTATAAAATCTCCATGCAAACTCGCCCTCCTTCCTTATGTACATCGATGACGTCTCACTTGGCCCGACGCGATGATGACGTTTCCATAATCATGACCAATGTGGGCGATCGCACCGTTTCACGCGTGATGTCCACACATCTTATTGGAGTTTTATTGTAAAGAACTTTGCTTGTATCACGCAATCCCGCAACACCGGTGATTGTTTCACAATTGCTGTCGGGAAATTTAGTATTTTAATTTTCTTAAGCCTAAAAAAAACAAAACAGATAAACACTCGCGTTGCATGTGTGACGCACACGAATGATCACATGGTTATTCCTCTTTTCTCCCGCCTCTGGAACAAACTCCCCCACTCCCTTCAATCCCACTCCTCCCTCCAGGTCTTTAAAACAGCTGTTCACCACCATCTCTTATCTTCCCCCATCCAAAATCTTGATCTTTTCTACCCCCGCTAATTTCACCCCAATTCCACTTTTTTGAAATTCAGGACTTTTTTCCTGGAAGTCCTTGCAGTGTTGATGTGTTTTCTACCTCTCCCAACCCACACCCCCTTCCCACGGCTCCTCCCCCCAAGCCCTCTCCCTCCCACAGATCTCCCGATGACCCTGCTCTCAAATGTTGTACTTGTGTGCTTCCCTCTCTCCCCCCATCTTGTCGCCCACTCCCTTTATTATATGTTTTATGTGTCCGTTTGTTTTTTTTGTAATTAATGTTAGCTCTGACACGAGCCTAGATCTTGTATACAAAAAATAAATAAAATAAGTGAAGATTTTATCCAGTTACAAGAAAAGATCCAAATAAATTTTTATCTCAGTCAACAACAGAAAAGCATCCATACATTCTACATATATTAATTTATCGAGGCTGGATTTCATTTTTTGCCAGCGAAATGAAAATCTGTTACGTGTGACCTTTGCAGTACGTGTGTAACATTGTGTGATTTGGTTACAAGACTCAATACGAAACGGCAGCCTGGTGTTGGCTTAGCGGTTCGGGTGCCGGCTTGGGATCCCAGGATCCTGGGTTCGAATCCCGGTCGATCGTTAAATTAACACCGGGGGGGTTGACTCAGCTTGTCATCCTTCCGAGGTCGGCAAATTCAGTACCAGCTTGCTGGGATGAATGATCCCGGTGTGTACCCCGGTTTAGAATAGGTACACCGTATCCCTGCGCATCGTAAGAGCGTGACCAAGGGTTGGCGTCAGGAAGGGCATCCGGCCATAAAAACATTGCCTCAAACAGGGAACCATGATTGTCATGGGGCCCGCAAGGCTAACCCCCGCTCTCGCGGAGAAAATGGCCTTAAAACATTCATTCATTCATTCACTCACTCAATAGGAAACGGCTTCAAGACAAAATCTATGTTTATGAGACGTAATGCTTACTAGATAAACCTGAAATGTTTTGAATACAAACTCGAGAAATTTGATGCAAACATGACGTCTCAGATCATTTAACAAGAAAGATGTCGCGCATAGCGCACGATACTTGCGAAATCCAAAATTGCAATAGTTGCCATATGGAAACAGCAATTTGGTAATTTGGAAAATTTGACCCATCGAGTGTTTTACATCAGTGCGGAATGTTGTGCATAACTAATTTGGTTGTTACTTTTTCTAATTGCGGCCTAATATGTGTTTTACATGTTTTAGATGGCATTGACCTTGACCCTTGACCGATTTCCCTCACATATATTTCACATACTTAAAATAAGTTGCTTAAATTTAAATTTCATATCTTGAAAAATTACTGAGGTTTGGTAATAATAAATTTACAAAATGCCCATTTTATTATAATGTGGTGTTGTCATGGACGACCTTATGTCAAAAAGGCTAAAGCGATCATTCTGATTTTTTGGTGAACAAGGTCTGTCACCCATTATGCAAATCCTGTTCAAATTTCAAGTTAATAGGGATACGCACAAGGATACACAAGGACATGAGATGCAGCAGGAGGCCATTTGGCCCATAATGCCTGAACCACATCAGCACCAGAACACTTTAAATAACAAAAGAAAAATGAAAAAAAAAGTTTCTTTGTATCGTTTGTTGGCAAAATACGCCAACATCCCTATACCCCTCTATGTCCAATACTTGTAGCTACCTATCTAATTCCAATTTAAGCTTATCTACCGTTTCTGCTGCCACTACCTTTCCAGGGAGACGATTCCATGCTTCAACTACTCAACTACCCCTTGCCTTACTGCCATCTTAACTCTCCTCTTCTTTAATCTCAGGCCATGTCCCCTGGTCCTATCACTGTCGATTATGCTCAATTGATTCTTCTGCACTTATTTTTTCCCGTACAACACTTATACCACCTCCTTTCTAATGTATAAAGCCCTGTCTCCTTTAACCACTCCTCATAGCTGAGCTTAATTAATACCAGGTGGGGTTGACAGCCTGTCATCCTTCTGAGGTCGGCGAAATGAGTACCAGGGTACTCGAGGAGTTTGGTGGCAGGAGTTGCACTCCGGCCACGGTAAAAACACCTCATTCCGTAACGCACACAGTGGTGTGTCAGGATGGTGCTGAGGAGTCATCCAAGGATGCGGCGACGTGCTGATCCAGCGTATGCTCCTATATATATATATAGCTGAGTTAAGCTAGGCCCAGAATTAATGGAGTAGCCATGCGCTTAACCCTCTCTATGGCAGCTACAGTGCCTTCAAGAAAGTATTCACACCCCTTGACCTTTTTCACATTTTGTTGTGTTGCAGCCTGAATTTAAAATGAGTTAAATGAAGATTTGTCACCGACATACACAAAAGATCTCATGATGTCAAAGTGTAATTTGTTTTTAGAAATCCTTACACAATAATAAACAAGAAAAAGAGCAATCAGAGATTGCAAACCCTCGCCGGGATGTATATTCAGTGGTTTTTAAGGCTTTTGTGTTAAAACAAATATGGCGGCCGAACCACGTGACCGATGACATTTTTTTTCTTAACTAATTTATTCCTAGATTATGCTCAAGAAATTTAATCTTGATCGGATGAAGTTTTATACTTGTCGAATTATGACGTCATAATGGAGGGACCTATGACATCATCATTAACATATTTTATTCCCCATGGAGAGTTCTTTACAATGAGTCATGTCTCACTTTTTTCTATTCAGCCCTTTCAGAGATAGAGGTGCAACGTTTTTCGTTTTTTCCAAGATGGCGGCCAAACCACGTGACCTATGACATCACAATTGTCATTAAAAATTCTACAGGTGGGGTTGCACCTATGGTGAAAATTTCCTGTCAATCAGACCAACGGTTGCAGAGAAAATCATATTTATTCTGTGCAGACAAACAGACAAACGGACTCAAATGCAATACCTTCTCCTCTGGCGAGGGTAAAAATGAAATGCAGAAATATCTCATTTACATGAGTAATTAATCAACCCCTAAGGCAATAATTAGTAGAAGTGCCTTTGGCAGCGATTACAGCTTCAAATCATCTTGGGTATATCTGTATCAAATTTGCACATCTGGATTTGGGGCGTTTCTTTCCAGAGCTTGAGCAAATCTACTCCAAAGTTAGAATGGAGCATCGGTGGACAAAGTCTTTCCACATATTCTCAATGGGATTCAAGTCTGGGCTTTGGCTCGGCTACTCAATGACTTTCACGGTCTTATTCTGAAGCCATTCCAGTGTTGCTTTGGCTGCATGTTTGGGGTCATTGTTCTGTTGGAATGTAAATCTTTGCCACAGTCTAAGTACTTTTGCCACAATTAAAGGTCCTTTGCACTCTGAAGCAGGTTCTCCTCGAGGATTTGCCTGTATTTAGCTCCATTAATCGTTCCCTCTAACATTAAAAATCTCCCAGTCCATGCTGCTGAAAAGCATCCCCATAGCATGATGCTGCCACCACCATGCTTCATGGTAGGGATGGTGTCAGATGGGTGATGAGCTGTGCTCGGTTACCGCTAGACATAGTGCTTTGCATTCAGGCCAAAGAGTTAAATTTTCGTGTCATCAGACCACTCATAGTAATGCGTCATCTCATCGTAACAAAATGAATCTTCTGCCTCATGCTCTGTCTTTCACATGCTTTTTTTGCAAACTTCAGGTGTGCTGTCATGTACCTTTTTCTCAGGAGTGTCTTCTGTCTGACAACTCTCCCATCAAGCCTAGATTTGTTATGTGCTGCCGAGACCATTGTCCTTCTGGCAGGTTCTCCCATCTCAGCCAAGGAAGGAACTCTGTAGTTCTATCAGAGTGGTCATTGGGTTCTTGGTCACCTCCCTGACCAAGGCCCTTCTTGCCTGGTTGCTCAGTTTGGTAGGACCGCCAGCTCTAGAAAGTCTGGATCTGGGTAGTTCCATATTATTTACATTTCCTAATGATGGAGCTCGTTGTGCTCTTTGGAGCATTCAACACTCTAGAAATTGTTGTATACCCTTCCTCACATCTATGCCTCCTCACAATTATATCTCGGAGTTATATGGACAGTTCCTTGGACTTCGTGGTAGCTTTTCAGCTCTGACATGCACTGTCCACTGTGGGACCTTATATTGAAAGGTATTTCTTTCTAAATAATGTCAAATCAATTGAATTGGCCACATGTGGACTCCAATCAAGTTTGCGACATCTCAAGGATGATCAAAGGAAATTGGATGCAACCGATCTCGATTTGGGGCGTCATAGCACAGGGGGTGAATACTTATTGACTCAATATATTTCAGCTTTTCATTTTTAATTACTTTGTAAAAAATTCGAAAAAAATAAAAATTCCCCTGACATTATGGGGTATTATGTGTAGATCAGTGACAAATAATGTCAATTGAATCCATTTTAAATTCAGGCTGAAACAACAAAATGTGAAAAACGTCAAGGGGTATGAATACTTTCTGAATGCACTGGATGTCCTTCCTGCATTGTGGTGACCAAAATTGCAGACAATATTCGAGATGAGGATATTCCTTTAACAATGTTAAAACCACCTTTTTGATTTATAATTCATCCCCCTACGAATGAAACCTCAAACCGAATTTGCTGTACCTATAGCTACCTGTTGTCCTGGCTGCCTACCTCCCATATATATTACCTCCCCTCCCTCAGATGTTTCTCCTGTGTGACACGTTCCAAAATTGCCCCTTGCATAATGAAATCTCTATTTTTTTAAAATAAAATATTATTCTTAACAATCTCCAGCACCTTCCATTTGTACTTTCCTGAATGTGATTAACCACCCTCTCTGTTATCTATCTTACCTCCAAACTTTGTATCATTAGGAAACTTAAAGAGCACTAATCAAAGGGAAGAAGAAAGAAAGAAAGAAAAGGCCATTATACAAGTGTCTGGTTCCAATAGGGCATCGACACCCAGCTTTCCATGATTCGAGCTCTGCCATCCAAGTACCAACCAGGCTCGACTGCTTTGCTTATGAGATCTTGTGGGTCCGGTTACATTCAAGCTGATAAGGTGTCGAGAAACATTTCGGCTAACGTCAAGTTATTTAACGCATGACAACATCTCACGATGGGAATGTCCAAAGCTGTTTTATTCAACATCCAAACGTTACAAAAAGGTACGATATTGCTCTGTTCACATGCATAACCCAAAACCAGGGGATATGAGAAACCACCGGGCCAAGCGGAGTTTCAATCACATGGTTTGGCTGCTTTCTTCGGAGGGGAAATATACCTTACCAAAAGTGTGGACCAAAAAAAGCCAAAAGATGTAAATGATTAGTACACAAATAGAAGGCAGCATGAATCAAAATAAGGCCAATCATAAAACGCTCTATTAAACAAGTTCAGTACAGCGAGGTGAAAAGGACTTGAGCATTTCGTGACACATTGCCGAAGCATTCAATAAATGAAAATAATAAATCGCTGAGAAATAAAAACAAAACCATTGTGTGTTGTCGTAATAAAGACAATGGGCTCTTTTGGCAGGTAAAGATGGATGGGGAAATGAGGAGATGATGATTGAACACCACGACCTCGGGTGAATATCTTCAATGAAAACATTACGGGAGAGCACGGTACAAAGGTTTGTGCCATTTCCTGGCCCAATCACAAACTGGGAGCGATCCTAAAGGAGTACACACTAAAGGAGTAACAAAATGACGAGGCCAAAGTTACCTGTACCCCTGCCAATGCCCTTATGGACCGCTGTAGGGCCATGGACCGCGGTTTTTGATCCTCTGTTCTCGAGACATGAGGCTTGCAAGATTTATTAGATTTTTTTTTCTTTTTTTTAAGATTACTAAAAACACAAACGATGTCACACACAACAACATGATCACACACACACTCGCACACCTATTAATCGATACACACTAAAGGACGTTTTTGCACATATCCCTTTACAAGATCAATTTGCGCTCGGTCACAAAAGCAACATGCAAAATGAATGGCTTTAGAAATCCCGTCAACACTACACCTTGTTAAGCTCAAATGTAATCACGTGTCTTTAAACCTGCATTAAAGTATATACCCTGTAAAGACCCATTTAAGACCGTTTAAAAAAAAAATCATTTCAGGAACTTTTTCAGAGTATGACAAAAATGACGCTATCCAAACCGCGGAGCAAAAGCAAGATGCGCTGTGGGCACAGACAAAACCTTTGGCTCTTTAAACCTGCTCCAATAAAGTAAAGTGTAGCAATCATCATCAAATTACTCATTCTCGATGTTTTCGAAGTAAAACGCAGTGAAAAAATCCAAACGTCGGAAAACAAGTTCCACAAAGGACGAAAACAAGAATGCGAATAAGATGTTATTCTGGTCAAAGCCTCGGTTGAAATTGACCGCAGGTGTCTTTGGGTAGGCCTCATTCCATCCTTAAACTCTTCTCAGGAGATTAAAAGCAGCAAAGTTTTCTTTGCGAAAGATACAAGAACATTGCACAACAACGCACGGAAAAAGAAGGGCAAACATCTTAAATTTCCAACATGATGTTCTGATCACATGATAAAAACACCCTCGTTTCAGCTTAAGCAAAGTTGAGTAAAATTTAACCCAAACCACAAATAAAATATCTTCACCCAAACCACATAAGAGAAAGGTTATCTTCACAAAGTTTCAAAAAAAATAAACTAAGACTTTTGAAAATTACTTTTTGTTTTACATCAATGCAAGGATATGACCGAGGTTTCCCCCGCCCCACCCCGAGGAACCATTGGTTAATAAAAAAAAGTAGTCGTCTTTCAGCCTCCAGACAGGATGGTGCAGAGGCAGTGCACTTGCTTTCGAACTGTCTCCTTTGGGTTTGATTCCGGCCCAAATATTAACTTGTCGGATTGGCATTCCGCAGGCAGGGCATCGCATCACAAAGTGCCCGTCCCTCGGACGGACGTTAAGTTAAGCCTCGTGTCCCGTCATCCGGCATCATTTGATCGATGTTAACAAATAGTAGGCAAAATACTGTGGACACCCTCACCAAATCCCTGCCCTGCGTCGACAGATCGGTTATGCCTCGTATAAATGATACTACCTATGGGCCGAACTCGTAACCGGCTCTCGGCCCAATATGCATACGAAGGGAGAAGAGGGCAAAAAATGGTTCAGCAGAGAAAAGCAAGACACCAAATATGGGCATAAATAGTATGGGCAAAATCAGTTCCTCAAAAACGGTGTTAACTTCCTTATTACAAAGTAAAATGCAATTTCTTCAAATAACACTTTCTCAAATATGCCGTTATTATTGAAGCTCATGCCGGTTTGCACGTTGCAGCAAGGTAAAGTAAAGGCAGGTGGAATGAGTGGAAATCAGCAAAATAATAATAATAATTATAGAGTGGGCACTGGGCATGTGCCACTCTTAAAAGAAAGACTGTCCCATGTGTTCACACATGAATACAGAAGTGGTGGTTGGCCTTGTATTTGATGCACGATACTGGTGATCAACATAAACACAGCAATATGCGCAACTCGGACAACTAAGTTGGTGACATTCCAAGAAAACAAACAATGGGCAGAAAATGAAAGCAGTATCGCTTCGGATGTCATTCCAAACCAGTTTGGGATCTGAGGCCTGCCGCTCAATGCCATGAAAAAAATAAAATAATAAAAAGCAAACAAATAAACCTGCAAATCATAAAACAAAAAGCAACTTCAATCCTGAAACGATGCAATTCCAACTGTGCAAAAGGATGGTGGATGGGAATTACATGAACGAATTAGAAAAATAAAAGTTTTCAAAAGCAAGTGGTGTGGTGTGTGTGTGTGTGTCTTATCTGCATATGTGGGTTTCAGAATGTGGAATGGAGACCGACCAGGTCTCGAAGTATCCACCTTTGTTAGCGCTGGCATGTGTGCTCGTGTGTGTGTGTGTGTTGTGCATATACAGACTTGGCATTTAATATGGAATATTTTTTTTGTGGGAGTGTACTTACTTTTCAAGATGTCTTAGAACCAAAAGTTCATTGGAATTATGTTGAAATTATTCTAGATTTTGTTAATGTGACCTTTAAAAGAAACAAAAACCACATTTGACATTTTGAAGCAAATAAATTGATCCTTGAAAGTGATGTAAACTGATATCGAACTCAATTCATGGACAGGACTGTGTTAAACTTCTGTACGTTTTCCAGAAGTATCTCTTTATTTTGCACATTAGCCAAAAATTTTTTTAACAAAAACAAAAGTTAAATTACGACTGGGATTACGGACACTACAATTACAGTTCAGTACTTCGTGTAACCCCCACGAGCATTCAGGAGAGCACGTACACGTTGAGGCATGCTGTTCACGAGATTTGCCAAGGTTTGGACAGGAATCGCTTGCCATGCAGTGACAATAGCCTGCTGCAATTCACGCACAGAGGTCGGCTGCTGGTCCAAGTGGTCGATTTGACACGTTAATTCTGCCCACAAGTTCTCTATCGGATTCATATCCGAGGACATGGCAGGCCACTCCATATGCTCTACACCACGGTCAGCAAGAAAGTGTTGGATCATGCGAGCACGATGGGGCTGTGCATTGTCATCTTGGAAGACAAAGTTTCCTCGAAAGGCTGCACGAGCAAATGGAAGCAATGTTTCTTCCAGAATGGCCCTGTACTTATACTGGTTCAGGTTTCCATTCAGAAAAACCAGGTCAGTTTTGCCCCCTGCATGAAAAGCAGCCCAAACGGTCACCCCACCACCTCCAGCTTTGACTCTTGGCACTATGCAATCTTTGTTGTAGGCTTCATGCACTTGCCTGCGCACTCTGCCGCGGCCATCTTGACGATAGACCAGAAATCTAGACTCGTCACTGAAGATCACGTGATTCCAGTGTCCTGGCTGCCATTGACGGTGCTCTCTGGCCCACTGCAATCGGCGCTGGCGGTGTTGTCTGGTCAGGCGTGGCTTTCTCGGGGGACGCCTGGCACGATAGTCTGCTTGAACCAGTCGTTGGTTGACTAGCCTTCTGGATACAGGCACATTTGTCAGTTGCTGCCACTCAGCCCTAAGCCGATTAGCTGACTTGGTACGGCCATTGCGGACTAACCGGTGCAGCTGGCGATGATCCCTCCTTGTGGTTCTGCGGGGACGTCCTGGCCTCGGTATTGGAGTAGGGACACACCTCTGAGCATTTCGTTTCAGGATCTTTGACACCTGACCTTGAGTGATGCCATACTGCCGAGCAATAGCACGCTCTTTCATGCCATAATTTCGTAAAGCCACCACTCCATGACAAACAGCATTGTCGAGTTGACGGACCATCTCCAGAGGAAGCGGCAATAACTTTTGGAGATGTGCAGCAGTTGTTTTCCACTAATACAGAACGCAACAACCCTTGTATACCCGACTGTGAAGCCAATCGTCAAATGCACCTGTCCGTACATTTTGCCACGCCACCTGTGATATAATCCTGTTGTTGACTTCTTGCTGCGACAGACAATCAGTGACATGGTTCTTTTAACAAATAAATCACCAAAGTGTAAAAGAAACTCACCAGATTGATATACTGAGTTAAGAAAGTAAACCCAAGTCAAGAAAAAAATATATTCCATATTAAATGCCAAGTCTGTATATATATATATACATATAAAATGTTCTTTTAAGCTCCGATAAGGTTTAAAAATAAAAGGTATCAAAACATAAGAATGTTTTCTTTTGTTGCTTTGGTCCCGGTTTACGAGGACAAACGGTTGCGTTCAAGTAGCCCTTTATAGCAGAACAGAGTGAAACGCCATTTGCACACAATCGGCGATTTTCATCAAAATGTTCTTTCCCATCAATGTCGCAGCTGACACAAATCAGGCCAGCAGGTGACAATTACTCAGGACCAGGAAAACAAAAACTGTACAGTCAAATAAGTACACTTGAACCCCAAACTTAAATCCTCCACCAATATATGCTACAGGACTCAAACTCATTAAAAAAAAAAAGCAATAATTCCCCCCCCCCCCCCCCCTCTTCCCTGCCCCCAACACCTCTTATTCAAAACCCGAGTGCGCTGTATTATTCAATTTAATATAGCTCAGTTATTAAGCGTAATTGAAAGGGTCGGGTTCATGGGAACGTAGCAAAGAAGGCATAGGGCTGGATTGGGAAGAGTAGATGGAATATTATTTTTTCCCGTCTACGATTCCGTACAACTCCGTCGTACAAGAGCTGAGGGAACCGAAGAAGCCAAATCTTCCGATTTCAACCCATGCCAAGCTCATTATGCAGAGATTTTATTTAGTGTACAAGCAATGCAATTATAACATAACCTCCCCCCACACCCCCTCCAGCACTACTGTTCCCCCATTTCTCCTTTAACTCCCCCACCATCCCGATAACCCTCTGCTCCCTGCAAAGCGAGACCGTGCGGCCGTGCTCATCGAATGGCCACGCCAAGCTTTTCGAGCACGCGCACGCCTTTCTCCTGGTATTCCTCACGCGTCATCCAGAACGAGTCTTTGTCCTTCATGATGTCTGCCAGGACAGCACCGCCCAGGAACACCATGTGCTTACGTCGTGGGGGATCCTCGATGCGGATCTTGAATTTCTGCTCGAAGGAAGTTGGCGGGCAAGGGTGGAAGGGAAAAGGCAGTAATGGTTTGTGCGTGCACAGATGCAATTACCTGATTAAAACTTCATAAGTTACACGATTAATTGAATTATAATTTTTATTATCTGCTATCCCTACCTGAGGAATATGGATGCTTCAGGTGAATGATAAATATGTATAAATTGTATTGTAATTCGATTTCTTTTTAACTTTCATCATTTCTACCATGTTTTAAACGTTTCCCAGTGTATACCCTGGATTAGAATAGGTACACCGTATCCCTGCATGTCGTAAGAGGCGACTAAGAGGGTTGGCGTCAGGAAGGGCATCTGGCCATAAAAACATTGCCTCAAAAAGAGAACCATGACAATTACAACTACATATGGGCAGGGTACAGCCCGAAGTGGAGATCGGTTTCTGAGGTTTGGGACATGGAATGTTGGGACAATGACAGGGAGATCAGGAGAAGTGGTGGAAGTATTGGTCAGAAGAAGAGTGGATATATGTTGTGTGCAAGAGACGAGATGGAAGGGAAGTGGTGTGAGAATGGTGAAGGGTAGGCAGGGACAGAAATACAAGTTTGTGTGGCAATGGTGCCTGGAGGGCATGAATGGTGTTGGTGTCCTGTTTTCTGAGGAGTTTGTAGACAGTGTGGTGAGTGTGACTAGAGTGAGTGATAGGTTGATGATGGTGAAAATGATGATTGGAAAGCTCTTGGTGAACGTCATCTCGGGATATGCTCCACAGGTTGGTCAGAGCGATTAAGAGAAGGACAAGTTCTGGTGTGCGATAGAGAAGCTGATGGAAAACGTGAAAGATGAGGAAGTTGTTGTGGTAGGAGGAGACCTAAATGGACATGTGGGAAGGAGTATGGATGGTTTTGAGGGTGTTCATGGGGGTTACGGATATGGTGTGAGAAATGGAGAAGGTGAAAGGATTTTGGAGTTTGCTGATGGAGCTGATTTGTTGATTTGCAATACTCAGTTCCAGAAAGAGGATAATAAGCTTGTTACATACACGTCAGGTGGGTCGACGACAACCGTTGACTACCTGATGGTGCGTAGGCGAGATAGGGGGCACCTCCGGGACAGAAAGGTGATCCCGGGGGAGGAGGTTGTTTCACAGCACCACTTGGTTGTCTGCGACATAAGGGTGAAAGGTGCAAGGAGAGCTCGGCGGGTGAAGTACCAACCGAGAATGAAGGTGTGGAGGTTGAAAGAGGTGACAGTAAGGGAGGCATTAAAAGAGAGGCTGAGTGGGGTAGAGGATGATGTAGTTGAGCTTGAACGTGGTTGGATGTCAAAGAAAGATAGTCTGTTGGGAGCCATTGGTGAGGTATGTGGATGGACAAAAGGACCACCGAGGCACTCGGAAACATAGGGGTGGGATGATGAAGTTGGAAAGAGGATTGACGAGAAGAGGAAGAAGTTAAAGGAGTGGCAGAAGGCGAAGGGTACGGGAGCAGAAACAGCAGAGCATGAAAGTTATAAGGCAGCCAAGAAGGCTGCAAAGAAAGAGGTAGCAAAGGCACAGGAGGCATGTAGGAAAATGTTCGGAGAACGCTTGGATTCGGAAGAGGGTCAGAGAGCAGTATTCAGGATTGCAAAGCAGATAGCGAAAGAGAGGTGTGATGTTATGGGGGTGAGTTGCTTGAAGGATGAAGTGGGACAAATCGTTGTGGACCCAGATGGAATTAAAGGAAGATGGAAAAGATATATGGAAATGCTGTTGAATACAGAGAATGAATGGGATGGCAATATAGAGAGTAACCCAGTTTTCGGACCGGCAGAGAAGATAACAGAGAAGGAAGTTGAGGAAGCGATAAAAGCAATGAAGAGTAGAAAAGCGGGAGGGCCGACGGGAGTTGTGGGAGATATGTTTAAGGCAGCAGGAAGTTGGGGTGTGAAGAGAATGACAGAGATCTGTAATCTGGTGGTGAAAGAAGGCCGCATTCCAGTGAATTGGGAACTGAGTACCCTCGTCCCTCTACACAAGGGGAAAGGTGACCCTCTGGAGCGTGGCTCGTACCGAGCGATAAAGTTATTGGAGCATGGAATGAAGGTATTGGAAAGGGTGTTGGAGAGGAGGATGAGGAAGAAAGTGAAGATCGACGAAATGCAGTTTGGATTTATGCCAGGAAGAGGAACGACAGACGCGCTTTTTATTGTGAGGCAGTTGCAGGAGAAGTACATGGAAAGGAGGAAGAAGTTGTTTCTTGGGTTTGTTGATCTGGAGAAAGCATTCAATAGGGTTCCACGCAAAGTATTGACATGGGCAATGAGGAAGTGAGGAGTGGAGGAATGGTTGATCAGAGTAGTGATGGCAATGTACAAAAGAGCGCGCACAGCTGTAAGGACGAAGGACGGGAACAGTGGTGAGTTTGATGTGAAGGTGGGAGTGCATATGGGGTCGGTACTATTAACTAAGTCCATTACTATTTGTAGCTGTGATGGAGGTGCTGGCTCAGAACGTAAAGGAGGGTTTACCGTGGGAGTTGTTGTATGCAGATGATCTGGTGTTGATTGCGGAAAGTATGGATGGACTGAAGGAAAAGATGAACAAGTGGAAGGAATGTATGGAGACAAAAGGTCTGAAGGTGAATATCAGAAAGATGAAGGTGATGGCAAGTGGTAAAGCAGGTGGTGAGGTGGAAAGAACTGGGAAGTGGCCCTGTGCTGCGTGCAGGAAGGGTGTCGGAGTGAACTCCATTCAATGTGCAATGTGCGCTGAGTGGGTTCATCAAAAATGTAGTGGTCTGAGAGGGTCATTAACCAGTGTGGCAGCTACATTCAAATGTAAGGTGTGCACAGAGGGAGCTGCAGATGGAGGAAGTGTTGAGTTGGATCTTGGAGACGGCGTGAAGCTGGAAGGTGTGAAAACATTTTTCTACCTCGGAGACGTGCTGAATGGAGAAGGTGGATCAGACTCGGCAACGGTTGCTAGAGTGAGATGTGCATGGAAGAAGTTTCGGGAACTGAGTGGCGTGCTGATGAGGAGGGGAGTGTCGTTGAAGCTGAAGGGAAAGGTGTATGCTGCATGTGTGAGAAGTGTTATGATTTATGGGAGCGAGACATGGGTAATGAACGTAGAGCAGCAACGAAGGTTGGAAAGGGTGGAAATGCGAATGGTTCGATGGATGTGCGGAGTATCGTTGAGAGAGAGGAAGACAAATGATGAATTGCGAAAAATGATGGGAATAGAGCCTGTGATTGATGATGTGAAGAGGAACAGGTTGAGATGGTTTGGTCATGTGTTGAGGAAGGATGAAAGTGACTGGTTGAGAAGAGTGATGGAAATGAATGCAGAAGGAAGTAGAGGATGGGGAAGACCGAGAAAGACTTGGCTAAAGATGGTGGAAGAAGAAATGCGGGCAAAGGGGGTTAACAAGGAGAGATGCAGAAAATAGGGCAAGATGGAGAAGATTGTCATGGGGACCGCAAGGCTAACCCCCGCTCTGGCAGGGAAAATGGCCTTAAAATGCATGTTGTTTGTTGTTGTTGTGTTTCATCATTTCTACAAGTACAATTATTTATTTCGTATTTTATTGTTCAATCCCCGCTGAAAATATGGATGGTAAAGCGTACGGTCTCACCATAGGACCAAGGTAGTTATAAAAAGACATTTCACAAAACCTAATTTAAAAAACAATCCTATTTGCTCCAGCACCAAGATAGCCAACCACTCTTGGGACAACTATCGGGGACGCATCTTCGTGGTGGTTGTACCCCACAATGCAAGTCGGGGGCCAAATCTTCCCCGTTCCACCCTGCTGCCCAGATTCGTCAGGGCAGCGCGGTCACAGTCAAAGTGGCAATTGGTCTCCATGGACCGGCCCTTTCCCTCTTGTCTCCATCTCTCTAACTCTAAGTCTGTCGTGGCCCTAACTTAGTGAAGGCGGGGGTCTACCATCCTGGATGTGGGGGGTCTCTGTGTCGCTCCTGTGTGATCGATCGGCTGTCTCCATGCCAAGGGGTGGTTCGAGAGAACTGTCTGGAGCTATACAACAACAACAACAACAACCACCAGCACCAGCACCACCACCCTTGGACTCAACAATTCTGCCGAAGTGGAAATGATGCAGGAAGGTAGCTCCTCCACAAGGCTCGACGGTGCATATAAAAATGAAAAAATGCAGTCGGTTGTTAGAACGACATGTTCACTTTTCTCCGCTACTCTTCGACTTTGTACATAAATAAATAAATAAATAGCTGCAAAATGCTCAGAGCCTGAGTTCATGTCAAAAGTGTCGGTATTGGAAAATAACTTTTGGACTACTATTACTATTACTACTACTACTACTACTACTACGACGACGACGACCCAGCCCCAAATATCAACCATATATTGGATGGAAAAAAACTTGAGTAAAAGGAAATAAACCTGCCAAATTACAATTCTGCCATACAGTATGTGTATCGTTCCCCTGACAGCCTGAACTACTGCCATTGGCATTACATAAATGCTAAATTAGAGAGACTTGTGAAAAGGTGCAGTTATAAATGCCGGTACACCTCTTCCAGTCCCTCGCTGTCTCCATCAATCGTGATCTCAATCTCATCCTCCGACAACCTTGTCTCTTTCAATCAGTCCAAGAATCAAAACCTCCTTATATCCAGCAAAATTAACACAGCCACCCATTCTCTTCTCATGTCCCACTCTCAAATCCAGCACTCTTCCTCTATTAATATGTTTGGTGTCACGATTTCCAACAATCTCTCATAGCAGCTTCATCTATCTATAATTCCAGTAATCTCTGTGTGTATGTGTGTGTGTCTGCGTGTGTGTGTGTGTGTTTGTGTGTTTGTCTGTGACCGCTGTTTCTCGACAACCACGGGTCCGATCTAATTGAAACTTGCCAGATATATTGCTGGGGACCTGAGGATGTGCCTTTTCAAGGTTTGAAATTAATCGGACAAGTGGTTCCCAAGGTATGGTCACCGTACTCGCAAGCCGTTCGCTTTGGCTTTGCGAATGGACCAAACCATTTCATGTAAATAGAGGGGGGGGGTTCTACCGTACTCGCAAGCCGTTCGCTTTGGCTTTGCGAATGGACCAAACCATTTCATATAAATAGAGGGGGGGGGGGGGGTTCTGTGGTCGTTACTGCCACGTGGTTTCAAAGTTTTTTTTTGTTGTTGTTGTTTGCACGCATGTTTTTTTGCACCCACGTACGGGCACGCCCTAGTATTCTCAATGTCGTCAAATCTGCCTCCAACAAGTTTGGTTTTTATCGTCAAAGCTCGCAAATACATAACTCCCATCAGCTTTACACCCTTTACACACCCCAAGTCAGACTGGTGATGGGATACTGCTCCCATGTCTGGGGTGGAGCTCCTCCGTCAGTCATGGGTATTCTGGATCCCATCTAAGCCAAGGCTATCTGACTGACTAACTAACTAAACTAATTTGTCGAGTCATGTTAATTTGTCTGCCGGTGTGTGCCCCGGTTTAGAATAGGTACACCGTATCCCTGCGTGTCGCAAGAGGCGACTAAAGGGTTGGCGTCAGGAAGGGCATCCGGCCATAAAAACATTGCCTCAAAAAGGGAACCATGATGATTGTCATGGGGCCCGCAAGGACAACCCCTGCTCTTGCAGGGAAAATGGCCTTAAAAAGGGAAAGAAAAAAAAAATGTTCCAGCTTTGGCCCACCATCGAGCAGTTTCTTCCCTATGCCTCTTTTACCGCTACTACCACAGTCAGTGTTCTGTCAATCAAAAACTATTTTTTTCCTCCTCTTCTTCACTCTGGAGCAACTCCATAGCTTCTACTCGTCGCTGTGTCAACTTCCTTTCCCTCCGTACAAATTGCCATGCTGCCTCCTCATTCGCCGGCACTGCCGCTTTGGAAAAGTTTTTTTTTTTTTTGGTATACTGAATCGAGGCTCGTGAAAGAGCTGAGACCTCAGGTCTCTCAGACCGAAAGAGGCTCGTGAAAGAGTCTTGCCAGCAGTGTGTGCGTTCCCGACTTCTATCAACTTTTGATTTGAAAAATTCAAGTCACGAATCAATCGTCTCGAATCTAGATCTCATTTAATTATCACACTTCCTCATCTTTCTCTGCCTTTTCTCCCAGGTAGGCCCCTTGGTTTTTGGGCTTCACCCTTCAATGGTGTTAATAAAAAATAAATAAATAAAAGGCTCTCATATGGAGTAAGGCTCCCCACTCCAGGTTGGTACTCCTATTTCCCACCTTAGCCTTCTCCAGGCGGTCAAATACAAGGCTTTCTGCACTATTTGGGTTGGGGATGAATAAGGGGATGAATGAACGCTCGATTGCAATCATTCATCCCCTTATTCTCCCGATTATGAAATAATCTCTCCGTGGTCATTTCACCTTCCTCACTTCAGCCTTTCAAATGTGCTGCCCATCTACCTCGCATGCTCACCCATTCACATCCGCAATATCTTGTACATGTGCTGATTAGTTCCCATTATGTTTTTCGCTTGACCGTTGTTCCTCGTTTTTTGTGGTGTTCCTCCTTTGCTCCTTGTGTATATCCATCTCCACTCTGAACCCCAGATCCTGTGCTAGTCTGTAAACCTGCTGCCTTTTGTCATTTAGCTGCACCATAAGTTTAGACTCTGGTACAGAAAGAGTGATAAAACATATCGGCTATATACTTAGTCATTAAAAAAAAATTAAATATAGTTGTCATAAAATAAACTAGAACGGCACTCGGTAAAGCGCATACTCCGCCAGGCTCAACAGTTTACGTTTTGTATCCCACTACAACAACAACAACAACATGCATTTTAAAAGGCCATTTTCCCTGCTAGAGCGGGGGTTAGCCTTGCGGTCCCCATGATAATCTTCTCCATTTTGCCCTATTTTCTGCATCTCTCCTTGTTAACCCCCTTGCCCGCATTTCTACTTCCACCATCTTTAGCCAAGTCTTTCTCGGTCTTCCCCGTCTTCTACTTCCTTCTACATTCATTTCCATCACTCTTCTCAACCAGTCACTTTCATCCTTCCTCAATACATGACCAAACCATCTCAACCTGATCCTCTTCACAGCATCAATCACAGGCTCTATTCCCATCATCTTTCGCAATTCATCATTTGTCTTCCTCTCTCTCAACGATACTCCGCACATCCGTCGAACCATTCGCATTTCCACCCTTTCCAACCTTCGTTGCTGCTCTGTGTTCATTACCCATGTCTCGCTCCCATAAATCATAACACTTCTCACACATGCAGCATACACCTTTCCCTTCAGCTTCAACGACACTCCCCTCATCATCAGCACGCCACTCAATTCCCGAAACTTCTTCCATGCACATCTCACTCGAGCAACCGTTGCCGAGTCTGATCCACCTTCTCCATTCAGCATGTCTCCGAGGTAGCAAAATGTTTTCACACCTTCCAGCTTCACACCATCTCCAAGATCCAACTCAACATTTCCTCCATCTGCAGCTCCCTCTGTGCACACCTTACATTTGAATGTAGCTGCCACACTGGTTAATGACCCTCTCAGACCACCACATTTTTGATGAACCCACTCAGCGCACATTGTACACTGAATGGAGTTCACTCCGACACCCTTCCTACACACAGCACAGGGCCACTTCCCAGTTCTTTCCACCTCACCACATGCTTTACCACTTGCCATCACCTTCGTCTTTCCGATATTCACCTTCAGACCTTTTGTCTCCATACATTCCTTCCACGTGTTCATCTTTTCCTTCAGTCCATCCATACTTTCCGCAATCAACACCAGATCATCTGCATACAACAACTCCCACGGTAAACCCTCCTTTACGTTCTGAGCCAGCACCTCCATCACAGCTACAAATAGTAGTGGACTTAGTACCGACCCCTGATGCACTCCCACCTTCACCTCAAACTCACCACTGTTCCCGTCCTTCGTCCTTACAGCTGTGCGCGCTCTTTTGTACAATCCCACTAATAGGCCCGATTTGCATCCGGACCTGAATCAAAATCTATTAGGCTTGTTCTCGTCACCTAACCAACTCATCCATCAAGTTTTGTCATAATTCGTCCACAACTTTTTGAGATGTCGTGCTATATATTGTTTTAGGCCCCATCACTCAATGATGAAGAATCACGAAGGAGATTAAACAATTGTCCAATCTGGATCCTGATCTTCACGAAAATCGAATCAATTCTTCCTCGTCCCACACCCAACCTGCCCACCTAAATTTCATCCGAATCCGTGTACAACCTTTTGAGATATACAGCTCACAGACAGATAAACAGACTGGGGTGAAAACATAAGCTCCGTCCACGTTCGGTGGTGGAGGTAACGAAATGCCTCCCAGCCTTTGTTTCAAACAGGCAATTCGGCCCAGTAGGTACATGAAATTCATGAGGAAGTGGGATAAGACGATTTTTCAAAGCAAGAAAGTAGTTCCATCATAAAGTAAGACGCCTTTGTAATGTTAGCATTATTATGTCATCATCATCGTCAACAAAATAAGAGGTGAGAGCGTGCTCACCGAAAGCTTTTCAACATCCCCTTTGAGGACACGCTCCAGATACAGCTGCTTTATCTCACGCTCGAAGCGTGACGGGAGACCCGGGTACATGGTGGAGCCACCAGACAGCACGATATGCTTGTAGAACTCCACTCTGAAACGGCAGAATGCAATTCTCAAAAAAAAAGGTTCAAACCTGTTCCATCCAGTAGCAGCTTGCCACTGTTTATTATTAAGACAGAGGGCAATCACAAATCTAGCAACGCTTGACTAACTCGATGAATTAGAAGTAAATATTAAAAGCAGAGGGGGGAGGGGAGGTGGATGGAGGTGATGGGGTGGTGGATATTTTGGGTCTTACCTGGTGTCGATATCAGCTGCTTGGATGGTGTTGAACAGCAACTCAGCTACCCCTGGACTCTCAACATCGATGAGATGTGGTTGGAAGAGGGCTTCGGGGGCCTCAAAACGCTCTCCTCCCACCTTGATCACACGGCCATCTGGCAGCTGAAAATCAGAATGGCGCAATAGCCGAAGATGCTTCCCTGTGCTATCACGAGTGCGTAACCCTTTTAGCACCACGTTCACTTTCCTGCAGGTACATTACATGGAATACTCCGACCTTCGAAGCACAGAAATAAGGTGTTATTGTGCACACTGAAAGGTCTTTCAGCTTGGAGAGATAGTGGGAAGATAGAGTAGAAGCATGGTGCTGACTCTCTCCTGGTCTGTCATTCTCAAGAGGAAGAAGAAGCAGGGGAGGAGGAATAACTAGAGCAAGAAAGGCTCACCAAACCGTGAAGACTTTACCAGTTTCTGCCGCAAAGACATTCACCAATCCCAGTCTCCCACATGCTGGTGATAGGCAGTGGGGAGGAGCCTATTCCTCTGTAGCTACGGAGACGGCGTGCGACATTACCCCGGCCCACTGTTCTAGGCTCAGCCCGATTTTTACAGATGGGAGAGATGAGACCCCTTAACCTAGCTATATCTAAAGCAAACTCTTAGCTCTTACACGAGCCGAGACTTAGTATACAATAAATATACGAGCCTAGACTTATACGAGCCGAGACTTAGTATACCTCCCCTGCTTCAACACCACCATCTCTTATCTTCTCCCATCCAAAACCTTGATCTTTTCTACCCCCGCTAATTTCACCCCAGATCCACTTTTTAGAAATACCAACTTCCTTTCTGGAAGTCCTTGCAGTGTCCTTGTGTTATATACTTCTCCCACTCCCCCTTCCCCACGCCTCCTCCCCCCAAGCCTTCTCCCTCCCACAGATATCCCGATGTCCCTGCTCTCAAATGTTGTGTTTGTGTGCTTCCCCTTCTCTCCCGATCTTGTCTACCGCTCCCCTTATTATATACTTTGTGTGTCTGTTTGATTTTTTTGTGTGATAAATGTTAGCTCTTTCATGAGCCTCGATTCTGTATACAAAAAATAATAATAATAAAAAATAAATAAACAAATAACACCTAAACCTCATGGGAAACACAAACACTCCTTACCATAAACAAACAAACACCTAATACAGGTAAGAGGATATGTGAACATACGTGGTGTCTACAGCCTTAATCCCCCTCCTCCAAAAATGTAACAACACTTACTGTATAAGATTCCACAAGCGTAGTTGTCTCCAGAGATAACTTCTGCTCCTGTTCCACGTTGTAGGCGACGTAGCACAAACGCTCCTTCATCATTCGAACAGTCTCAAAGTCCGCCGAGTGATTGAAAGCATAGCCTCGGAGAAGCAGCAGCTAGGGAGGGATTGTCAGGGGAACATTTGATGACAAAAGTGGGAACTTAGGTCTTGGGGAGAGGAACATGCCAATGTTGATGGCAAGTCTGCACCACTGAACTGCAGTTTCCACAGATCCATGATTCAACCCACTCCAAGAACCAGCCAACAGTATCGATCGACGACCATGAAAGGCCAAAAAAGGCAATGTCCTGTACTGAAAAAAGAAAATTCCAAATGGCTACTGAGGTATGTGTATTAGACTCATTTGAGTGTGCCTATTTTGAATCTGAAATCAGAATTATCCCAACACGTAAGGATGTTCAGAAAAAAAAATGGAAATCCAATGTCACGTATTTGGAGCAGGAGTGTCGTCCAGCCGGAGCGCACCAGAGCGATGCTCTGGCACATCAATCAATCGGAGGTGGAGCTTAGCTCCGCAACAGTTAAAATAAATAATAATAAACACCCACGTTCACGATTGGTTGTGTTATTGTGCGTTGTGTGCTTTCATGGCTAAATAATAGGGATCAAACCTTGGATATGTCGATACGTTGGACACAATACAAGTTATACGCAACAGTCGCAACATAGACCCGGATGAATTGCTGAATACAACAAGGTCCAGAAGCGAGACAAACTTTCCAACCATTTTATATCCAGATTTCATTAATTATCATATGTCGACAAAAAGTATTTGCACCCTGGAAGACGTGACCGCACGGAAAAGTTTGGATGCCTAGGGCGAGTTGAAGTCTGGGTGGATCACGACATGGCTGTTCTTATGAAGAATGGTGATCACGTGGTACGACCAAAAGTAGGCCTGTTAGACATCGATGACACGGACTCATGTTGGCAGAGCAAATAAGCATGACGTCATATAATGCATGTTAACATCATGTTTATCTGCTCTGACATCTTCAATAATATCGGATGTTTTTCCAGCCCCAAAGCTTTATCTTCTTTCGTCCATTCCGAGAAAGAAACCAACTAAACAAATAATGCTTGCAGACCGGATACCCAGCTTTACGTCCATCCATGGGCCCAGACTAGACAACTTAGCGGCAAGTTACCATGAATTTTTACTTGCGTACTGAATGGTGCAAGATATCCATGGTGCAAATCCTGCGCCGATCGGCGAGGTTGGTTCATGGTAAGTAAAAATGAACTCTTCTTTTGGATCCAAAATAAAATGAAATTCGAACACAAGGACTGTGATGACAGTACGTATAAATTACGCAATTTAAACTCAACGTCCATCTTCGTCAGATAATACAGAATCATCCTCCAAGCTTAAACGCCGAGCGGTTGAAACGGCAACTACTTTCGGGATCAAGAGGTGCTTTTGGAATCACGCAAGATCGAAGCAAAATAGACGCTTCGTTTTCGATAAACATGACACTCGCGGCAAAAGAGTGTAATGATGTGCGTTCGCGTTCATAAAATTTAATTTTTTTCCCTTCATAACGAACCGCCGGAAACGGATCCCCATTTTTCCCATTAAAACATTGCCCCGTTATTCGCGACTTTTTTCAGGAACGTATCCCCCATGAATATCGGGGCCCGGCACGACCCTTACAGTTTATACAATGTGTTTATATTGCTCAACGTGTTGCAGTTTATGGCTAACAGTTACTGTACATTATATGATGTGATTAAATTGTGCAATTGTGCAATTGTGCTTGATGTTTTTAATAAACAATGCCTGAAAAATGTCATTTTTGTGCAACTAAAAATCCTGACCTGCTGAGTACATGGTGACCAGATTTGGAATCAACATGCACTAATTAATAAAGGACACCTACGTTTACCTCAGTAGCAGATGGAAAGTATTTATTTTTTTTGTCCATTGTAATGAGACACAATCAAAAGGTCTTTGTCACCTTGATAAGGTACCGGGTGATGTTGCGGCCAGCAATGTCCAAACGACGGGTTAAATGAGGCAATGCAAAACCTTCATAGACAGGGCAAATGTGCGTGACACCATCACCAGAATCCACGACGACACCCGTGAGAAGGCCTTGGGATCGAGAGAGGGGACGGAGTTGGGGGTTGGGGGAAGAGGAGAAATGAATGCAAATTTCAAGAATGAAGAGCAAGCAAGGTGTTATGACAAAAGTTGCACTTTCATTCAAGTTTAACAAGTTGAAAATGTTGCACAACATTAGCAAGTTATTTTATTTGTCTGTCTCTCCTTCCCAAAACGCAAATATTGAAAAGAGGTGCAGATGCTAAACGACGTACGGCTGCCGAACCACGTACGGCTGCCGAACGACGTACGGCTGCCGAACGACGTACGGCTGCCGAACGACGTACGGCTGCCAAACGACGTACGGCTGCCAAACGACGTACGGCTGCCAAACGACGTACGGCTGCCAAACGACGTACGGCTGCCGAACGACGTACGGCTGCCGAACGACGTACGGCTGCCGAACGACGTACGGCTGCCGAACGACGTACGGCTGCCGAACGACGTACGGCTGCCGAACGACGTACGGCTGCCAAACGACGTACGGCTGCCGAACGACGTACGGCTGCCAAACGACGTACGGCTGCCGAACGACGTACGGCTGCCGAACCACGTACGGCTGCCGAACCACGTACGGCTGCCGAACCACGTACGGCTGCCGAACCACGTACGGCTGCCGAACGACGTACGGCTGCCGAACGACGTATGGCTGCCAAACGACATACGGCTGCTAAATGACGTACGGCTGCTAAACTACGTATGGATGCTAAATGACGCACAGCTGCTAAATGACGTACAGCTGCTAAATGACGTACAGCTGCTAAATGACGTACAGTATTTAAATGACGTACAGATGCTAAACTACGTACGGATGCTAAACTACGTACGGATGCTAAACTACGTACGGATGCTAAATGACGCACAGCTGCTAAATGACGTACAGCTGCTAAATGACGTACAGCTGCTAAATGACGTATGGATGCTAAATGACATACAGATGCTATTTTGGGGAAATCAAACTTGGATCCACTTTCACCCCCTGTAAATCCCCTCAGACCCCAAACTTTTAAATGCCGTGAACAAACTCGAGCCGCAACATACGTAATATAATTTTAGCCAAGTTTGGTCACAATCCTATCAGCGGTTTTGGAGAAGAAGTTGCAACTGTTGACGGACTGATGAGGCACCATCCCATAAGCTCCCACAAACTATGTTCCAGGTGAGCCAACTGGAACACTACTCGATAGAGCGCATACCCTCCACGACGCTGAACATTTATGTTTTGTATCCCACTGATAGGCCACTCATTATAATCTGTTTATTTTGTCTGTGGTGAAGAATCACTTGTAAAATTCTAGAATCAGGATCTGGATCTGGACCTGCCCCAAAATCGACATGGCTTGTTTTTCTCACCCAACCAACTCATCCACCAAGTTTTGTCACAACACGTCCACAACTTTTTTTTTGAGATACACTGCTATATATCGTTTTTGGCCCCATATCTAAATGATGAAGAATCACTTAAAAATAGCTGGTATTCAGATCCAGATCTTCACCAAAATCGAAAATTAAATCAATTCTTCCTGGTCACACACCTACCAAGGTTTGTCCGAATCTGTCTACAGCTTTTTGAGATATCCTACTTACTAATAGACAAGTAGGGTTTAATACATAACCTACGCTGTCACATCTTTGTTCTCCTCTCCCCTTCCCCATTAAATTCCTTGCATGCCCCTCCCATTACCTCCTTTTCTGCATACCTATTCTTCTGACTCACCTTCCTCCATTTATTAATTTCTCTTTAATAATTAATTAACTCTCAATTTAGAACACCCCACCCCCCCCCCCCCCCCCCACCCCACCCTTCATTTTGTACATGAAAGACCTCTTGTGGCCATGATACGTAGTTAAAAAGTAATTGATGCACAAAACTTAAAAGAAAACAAACTAATGCCAGAGTTAAGTTTTGTATGGTCACAATAAATCTCCAGAACATGGCCACCACCCACAGTCAAAAATATACCTTGAGCATAGAGCGTGAGCACGGCTTGGATAGCAACGTAGACTCCGGCAAATTCGTACTGCTCAAACATGACCTGTGAGGAGGAAGGGGTGGAGGAGGAGAAGGATGAGGATAAGGAGGAAGAGGTATAAGGAGGAAGAGGTATAAGGAGGAGGAGTGGGTGGTGTAGGAGGAGGAGGAGGGGAAGGATTAGAGGAGGGAGGAGGGGAAGGGGAAGGATGAGGGGGAGAAGGAGAGGGAGTGAGGAGAAGGGGAAGGATTAGGGGAGAAGGAGGAGGAGTGGGTGGGGAAGGAGGAGGGTAGGAGGAGGAGCGGGTGGGGAAGGAGGAGGGTAGGAGGAGGAGCAGGGGAAGCAGGAGGAGGGGAGGAGGAGGAGGGGAATGAGAGGGAGGGGTGGAGATGGGGGGGGAAGGGAAGAGGAGGAGGGGGAAAGGAGGGACGCACAGCAATGTTGAACCAAAACTTTCATCTCCTGTCATAGATAGCACATCACCTCAAAGTATCAATCAAATAAACAGGAGGAAGATAAAAAATAAAACAAAAACTTTCCCATTTTAAATGAAAATTCACAAAGACACCAGGAACGAGTTATTTACCAGGTAATTGCCAACCAGTAATATTCGTTTCTGATTAGAAAAAAAATAGTGATGTGTTCCACACGCTCGTGATGGTAAACAGAAGGGAGGACTATGGGCAAGGTCTCTAAAAAAATCAATCCAGGTATTGGGGATTACGTAAGAGCAGAGATCTTGGAAAACGTTGTTAAACCAACCGGATTGTTGTGGAACTTTGCACGGCTCGACAAAGAAAAAAAGAAAGAGTAAAGAAGGAAGAAAGAAAAAAAAAGTAAAGAGTAAAAAGCAAGTCCTGCAAATGCCAAGCAAGAAGAAACAACTGTTCACGTGCGATTACCCACTAACACTCTGTTGGTGACCCTTGGTTTTCCGCTAATGTAATTGTGTGAGGTAATCATGCGAGGTCTAGCTGTTCGAGTCAATTTGGAGTCCATCATTGTCAAGACTTTCCATCTCACGTTTACTGTACGGGCGCGGAAGGGTGGGGGTGCTGACAATCGATCCCAATCCAGGCGGATCCATCATTCATCGTTTTCCAGTTCCCACTCTGGATCAACTACGTAGTGAGCATGCTTGGTACGAAATACCCAACAAGATACTCTTCAGTATTTGCCTGGGTACGGTTATTTAAATGGGCTGAGAGGATGGCCTAGAGGTACGCGCACTCCACTCTAAGCCGACAAGCCTGGGTTCGAATCCCGACCCGGCTATAAACTGCCGTCCCGGTGTTTCACAAGCTCGGCGTCTCTTCAATGTGTGTGCCGTCCCTCGGGTGGACGTTGAACTGGGCACTCCCTCTCCCAGCATTCGTTTGTGGAGGTTAAAAACCCCACCGTGTCCTTCGCTATGAGTACGCGAGCTATCGCTGGCGGGTCCACATTCCTGCCATATCGTATAACTAGCTGAGGTACCCGGCTTTGCCCGGGTTGAATAAGATTTATAAGAATAATACAAATATATGATGAAAAGAACATGTATATTTTAGAGCAATATCACAGTACATTTCCTACAATGCTACATGACGTTTTGTCAATTTTCAATTTCTCAAAACCTCTTGGTATACAACATTTCTGGTTTTCTTACTTGGTGCCAAGACATAAAGATTGCTTGGTTTTCCAACCCTCGAGCAGCCCACGTACAGCTGGCAAGCGATAGCAGGCTTTTTACTTTTATTTTTACCTCAATGAGGGCTATATATATAGTCCGTGCTTTGAGCCTTAAAGTTCAACATAACGTTTTTTTATGAAAAATAATGCAGATGTATAACAATCCACCAAAGCAAGTTCAGAAATGAATGCAGATCCTTTACTTTGCGATACAAACGCAATTCCCGCCATTTCCACTCACGATCGAGGCCTCCACAGTGACCGCGCCTCTTCTTCCTCCTACAACTTCGTCTCACTTCTTTCACTCAAAATGCACGAAATTCTGCCACATGAAATTATGTAGAGGCCTCGTCGGGGGGATATAAGGTAGATAAGTCAGGCGTTGTAACAGAAGAATCAAAATAAAAGTGGAAGAACATAAGGAAATGGGAGCTATTCTGGACCCACAGCCAAACCCGACAAACCATTGCAATACACCCCGAACGTCTACGCCGCCACAAACTACACCGTGGAATTGCAGCTGGCGCGGTTTTTTTAAACCATTGATATTAAAATAAAACGTAGCCTAAAACCACCGGGATTTTAGGCTGATTCCGAATCTGTGTCTAAAACTTTTCTCCGATGTGTAGTTCTTGAGTTATAAGCGGACATCCAGACAGACACACACAGACACACACAGACACACACAGACACACACACACACACACACACACACACACACACACACACACACACACACACACACACACACACTCCTTTATATATAGAGACTACTGCTGGGAAGGCAATGGCAAGCCATCCGGATAACCCTCGCCCAGGAAGCTGCTTTGGCGGCTCCGACGATCTGTGAGGAGTATGGAACATCGCGGAGAGATGTAATTATTTAAATAACCAGGGTATGAGCATTAAAGGTAAAACAACCCAACAATTTACTCGTTTCAGTTGCTGACATCATTACAACTAGGTTATGACATCATCCAATTCTCTGGAAAATCCACAACTGGACATCCTCTTTGCTGATTAATCGACCCTCTGCCAAAGTATCACTCATATTCCCTCTCAGCAGACGTTGATAGGATCGCTGGTCCAATACTTGGAATATGCCTTTCAACCCTGACATGACCCTGACAACAACGTGTGTCAGCAAATTAACGCCAGGGGGGTTGACTCAGCCTGTCATCCTTCCGAGGTCGGCTAATTGAGTACCAGCTCACTGGTAATTCCCTGTTTGTCGTTAAAGGCGGCAAAAAGGGTTGGCGGCAGGAAGGGCATCCGGCCGTAAAACATTGCTTCAAAAAGGGGACCGAAAAACAACAACAACCACGGTTCCCGAAAAAGGCCAACCCCCGCTTTGCGGGGAAAAATGGCCTCTAAAGGTGGTTTTTTTTTAACCCTGACAAATCTCACACTCGCACTCCACCTATCCAAAAGGAATCCGACAAACCCTCCAATATACTTAGCAACTGCCTCAACAAACCACTCGAAGAAGTTCAATCCACTCGAACTCAACCTTTTGGGTCTCACGTGGCCGTGGCCTTTCTTAAGAAAACCATATACTGTACATATGCATCCAAGTTGGCTGACAAAACAAGCAGCCAACTGGACATCCTCCGTCGTGCAAAGTCTTTCCTCAGCACACCTGAACTTCTAGCAATTTACGAGGCCTTCATCCGCAGCTTGGAGTACGGCTGCCCCCTTTGCGCTGGCATCCCTGCATCACACCTTCCACTTGGCGTTGCCATGGAAATCAAGGCACTCAAAACAATTGGAACCTCCCGTGATGATGCCTCGTCTGGGCCTTTTACACTCGCATCGCAGACAGGTAGTACAGCCTCCTTTCTGGACGCGTGCCTGATCTGCCCCCAGCCTTTCTTCTCTACACCCGCCCTCCCTTTCCCCTCACGTTCTGCAGGGAGAAAGTGGTCCACCAGCAAACCCTTCTGGTGAAAATGCCAAAATACAGGCTCACTGTTCACCTCCACTCAATTGGTCCTCTCTTTCTCTCACCTGTAGAAACAACTTCCTCAGTCTGTCTAATCCCATTCTACCCTCCATGGCCTCAGGACGGTTGGACATACCCATATCAGACCATACCCCATCCAAACCCGTGACATTTTCTGCCCTCATTAACCCTCCCAAGCCCACCCCATCACCCCTTTTCATCACCTTTTCATCTGTTGGTCCCCCCCCCCCCCACCCCCTCTTCCACTATGTCCTTGATGCTCTGGTCCATTGTGTATTCAAACTCTTCCACGAGCCTCGACCTTGTATAAAAAAGCCACCTTGCCTGTTCTGTGAAGCAAAGAGTGTGCTACGTCCACACGATGCTCAGACTGAACGAGCATCCTTTGCAGGAAGTCTAATCAATTATTTCAGACAGTCACATGAGCTCGCAACCTGCAAGACTTGAACATTACTCTTATCAGGTGCCCAGGGGGAGAGGGGTACTTATTTAGCACACACAGCACAGCAATGCAGTTTGTGGAAGTGGCACTGAGGAGGTGCAGCCTCCTAATCACGAGGCTTTATCAGCAACACGCAGGCAGGCATGTTGGTCTATTGCACCCACTCAGGAAGTGGATTTACAAAGAGGGGGAGATGGAGTTTATATGAAGGGACATTCATCACTGCGTGCCCAGCCATAATAAATGATTCAAACTTACGGAGTGGACAACTCGACATCAGGAAAACAAGAATGAAAATTAGCAAAACTAGATGAATAGTGTTCATTGCAGGGACGCTGTAGCTGTTACAAAGCACCTGGAAAGGTGTCTGACCTGAGTTGTGGGAAAGTTATGGAAGAGGAGGGGGAGCGAGGGATTTGTATATATGTGAGGAGGAAAGATTGCATACTTCCATCAATTTACCTTCAAACGTCGCCAATATGCCTCAGGCAACCAGGTGGAAGGGAAATCGTGAGAATGGGAGACGTAGGGTTGTTACCCCACATGCATGAAGCCGAGTTAAACAATTGGTTCACTTTGTCTGTCTGTCTGTCTGTCCGTCCACAAATGTCAGTTTATGATCGAGGAACAACTTGATTTCAATTGAAAGTTATATGTTGACCACGAATGAGAAAACAAACCCACAGTTTTAGCAGTTCTTGGGCTCTGAATTTGGCCCGATCGCGCATGAGCAGAGAGGAACAAGAAAATGTTTTTTTGTTTTTTTTAACTCTGTCTGCCTGTCTGGCAATTAGCCTGGTGTTGGCTTAGCGGTTTGAGTGCCAGCTTGGGATCCTAGGATCCTGGGTTCGAATCCCGGTCGATCGGTGAATTAACACCAGGGGGGTTGACTCAGCCTGCCATCCTTCTGAGGTCGGAAAATGGAGTACCAGTTCACTGGTAATTCCCTGTGTGTTGCAAGAGGCGACTAACAGGGTTGGCGGCAGGAAGGGCATCCGGCCATAAAACATTGCTTCAGAAAAGGGGACCACGGTGCCCGAAAAAGGCCAACCCCTGCTTTGCGGGGAAAAATGGCCTCGATAGGTGGTTCTTTTTCTGCCTGTCTGGCAATTAAACAAAATAAAAAATCATTCCAAACAGGAAGCTTACTATTTTTAGCAATGTCATAAAGGACACAAACAGGCACGAAGAATGAATGTAACGTGTTAAATAAGGTGGTGTAAAAAAATGCCGCATCAACGGCGGTAAATTTCTGAAGTTTTTTTTTCTACAACCTTTAAAATCTTTATTTTACATTCAATTGAATTATATACTTGAACGCTGTAGAACGCAAATCACCTTTTTTTACACTTTCAAAAAACATTCCTTCTCGCAGTACTAGGACAAAACGTTACGCCATTTTACATCATCTCGACCAATCAAATTTGGTGCTCGCAGACCCCGCCCATGTCCTAGTTTCTCAAGACTTTGTGGGTTAAGGTGTTCGATGAACTCTAGTTAAGCAGAGAAGTCATGTAATGTATATTTTATATTATACACAAGAAACTAGAGCAATGTGACTGCGTCGTCAATTTGCCTCCGCATCGTCCCTGCCCGTGACAACTGGTAGATGCCCTCGTTCACTGTCCTAAAAATAAACAAGTTCGATTTAAATCCCTTCAGCTGTTCTCCAGTATCACATTTTTACCAGCCATGAAGGTTTCACATCGATCGGGGAAGCGGTTTCAGAGAAAGGGTTTTTAAAAAAATATTAGCTTTCAAGTTAATATGGCTGACATATACCACGTTACATATGACATCAAAAATGTACACTCTGCATATGTATGTGTAGGGGATCACGTTTGTCAAGCTTTATGTTGATCGGATAAGGTTTGTTTTTTTCTCTCCAAGATGGTTGCCAAACCACGTGACCTCTGACATCATCATTTTCCAACTATATGCAGCAATGGTGTTAGATGATATTTGTAAAGTTTCACATTGGCAGGGAAAGCGCTTTCTGCGATATCATTATTTAATATTTTCCTTCAATCCAATATGGCTGCCACACCATGTGACCTATGATGTCATAAATTTAATATTTCAATACAAATGGGTAATGTATCATGTGCATGCAATTTTAGATTTTTAGGACAAGGCATTACATTAAAACATTTATGGCTGGTATACCACTTCACTGAAGATATCATGATTATCATGTTTTTGTTCCCCATTGGGAGTACTTGACAATGTGCCAAGTTTCAAATTTTTCCATCCAGCGGTTTCCGAGAAAGATTTTTTCAATCATTTGCATTTAATCCAAGATTGCTGCCGTACAACGTGACCTCTGACATCACAATTATCATTAAAAAAAACATTCTACATGGGTGTCGCTCCTACCCTGAAATTTTCGTCTCAATCGGACACGTGATTGCTGAGAAAAACGAGTTTTAACCCGTACGGACGGATGGACAACCCGAAAACATAATGCCTCCGGCCACCTTTGGGGGCGGAGGCATAAAAAATGTCATACAGAAGATGCTACTAACGTTACGGCTGAGTTGCTCTGCCCTTTAATGCAATCCTCAAAAGACGGTCTCCTATGTCTACCTCATTAATAAGACCGGGTTGAAGTTGAGGCCAACATCAAAAGCTATGCCCGTTAAGGTAGAGATCATGTACCTTCAGGAAGACAATATGATTTCTATCACGCACACACGCGCACACACCGCACGTTTCTGAAGTGAGAGGGTAATGTGAGGGTAAAGCCCCCTCCAAAAAAAAAAAAAAAAAAAAAAAAAAAAACGAGCCTCGATTCAGTATACAAAAAAAAACAAGGAAAAAAAAAAAACGAGCCTCGATTCAGTATACAAAAAAAAAAAAAAAAAAAATTGCAATGCATTAAGTAAGCAATAAAAGGAGAATCTACTAGAAAGTGCAAGTAAAGCAAAATATCCAGTGCAGTCTACAGGCAGCAAACTTTTGCCGGATCGTGCATTTACCGCGGAAGTGCAACAAGCCTCCGCCCTGGAGCAGTGACTTATAGAAATCGCCATTAAAAGCAGAATAAGGAAATGATGACGGTCAAATTGATGTACGTGGGAGAGTTGGGTTGGTTGGGTTGAGGCTTTACTCATTACAGAAAGGTATTATCAACAATAATGATTTAAAAAAAAGAGTTCCCTTCAACATCTCAGAGGTATCCATGTTCTCTCACTTACGGAGGACCAAACCACCAACGGCTATCCTTACAGAGGTGAGTCGTGCCATGAATGGTGGGCATTCAGCTCATCTCGGAGCTTTTTCATGAACCCTTCAGCAAAGTTGCGGCGGCAGCAAACGAGTAAATGGTCACATACTTTTTTGAAATACCAACTTCCTTCCTGGAGGTCCTTGCAGTGTCCTTGTGTTTTATACTTCTCCCACCCCTCCCCCCCTTCCCACGCCTCCTCCCCCCAAGCCCTCCCACAGATCTCTCGATGTCTCTGCTCTCAAATGTTGCGTTTGTGTGCTTCGGCTTCTCTCCCCATATTGTCTACCTCTACCCTTATTATATGTTTTGTGTGTCTGTTTGATTTTTTTTTTGTGTGTGATAAATGTTAGCTCTTTCACGAGCCTCGATGCTGTATACAAAAAAAAAAAATACAATCACGCAACATTTGTGGCCTACCTCATCTACCTACTGCCGTTGGTGGTTCAGGTCCCCACAACAAATGAGTGGATTTGAGAAGATACAGCGGAGGCGATTATTCGTGTCGTGCAATTATTCAACTAGGACTAACATCTTCGTGGAGGTGCTGGTACGGCCCGCAGTGTTGCATTGCCTCTGGCATCGTTCCTTGAACTGTAGAGGATACTATTGTGTGGTCATTGTAGGCCAGTGGTGGCGAAGAAGGGGTTTCCCATCCCTCAAAACCCCTGAATTCCCTTGCAAGATTAGGTCGGGAACTACAAGGCATAGTTATGGCTCTTGCTCCAAATGCCTTGCGACAGCATAACCTGCGATGACTGCTGGTCGAGATAAGGCAAACAGTTCCCCTATTGCAAAATCTTCCCTTCCTGCTTCTTCCACTTACCATGCACGAGCATGCATGACGTGTGCAGAAGCTGCGCTTCTTTCTCATCAAAATCCCAATTTGAACACAAGTTTAGCGAGAGAGAACTCCACAGGCAACAGGTAACAGGTAAGTAAGAGATACGACAACACGCGCTTCGTCGAAACTCACCTCGACGATCTTCTCCCGATTCTTCATCGGGTTCATGGGCGGCTCGGTGAGGAG
>NC_136265.1:205699317-205794317 GCF_964187855.1 Myxine glutinosa
TCTCAAGCCAGCCACCTTAACCGTTAAACCAACACCTGGCTTGTCCCGCAGTCGATCATGTAGTTCCTCCCTGAGCCTTTGGTCAATCGGAAAACAATAAAAAAAACTAAGTTAATTAAATAAAGTTATTGTCTGATGCTTTGGGAGGGTGGAGGAGAGGATGGAGGAAGGGATTGGAGGAGAGGGTGGAGGAGAGATTGGAGGACAGATTGGAGGAGAGATTGGAGGAGAGATTGGAGGAGAGGATGGAGGAGAGGATGGAGGAGAGGATGGAGGAGAGATTGGAGGAGAGATTGGAGGAGAGGATGGAGGAAGGGATTGGAGGAGAGGGTGGAGGAAAGATTGGAGGAGAGGGTGGAGGAGAGATTGGAGGAGAGGGTGGAGGAAGGGATTGGAGGAGAGGGTGGAGGACAGATTGGAGGACAGATTGGAGGAGAGATTGGAGGAGAGATTGGAGGAGAGATTGGAGGAGAGGATGGAGGAGAGGATGGAGGAGAGATTGGAGGAGAGATTGGAGGAGAGATTGGAGGAGATTGGAGGAGAGGATGGAGGGAGAGGGTGGAGGAGAGATTGGAGGAGAGGGTGGAGGAGAGATTGGAGGAAAGATTGGAGGAGAGATTGGAGGAGAGGGTGGAGGAGAGGGTGGAGGAGAGGGTGGAGGAGAGATTGGAGGAGAGATTGGAGGAGAGATTGGAGGAGAGGGTGGAGGAGAGATTGGCGGAGAGGATGGAGGAGAGATTAGAGGAGAGGGTAGATGGGAGATTGGAGGAGAGGGTGGAGGGGAGATTGGAGGAGGGTGGAGGTGTGTAGAAGGGAAGGGTAGTGTGGAGGGGAGGATGTAAGGGGGGTGTGGAGGGGAGGATAGAAGGGGGGTGTGGAGGGAAGGATGGGAGGTGGAAGGGAGGATGGAAGGGAGGGGAGGGTGGAAGGGAAGGTTGAAGGGAGGATGGATGGTAGGGGGGGAGGATCGGTGAGGTTAGGGTGGAGAAAACGGTAGTGCGAAGGAGAGGGTAGTTTGGAGGTGAAGGAGAGGGTAGTTTGGAGGTTAAGGAAAGGGTAGAGTGGACGAGAGGGTAGAGTGGAGGGGAGAGTAGAGTGGAGGGGAGAGTAGTGTGGAGGTGGGTGGAGGGGAAGGTGGAAGGTAGGGGAGAGGATCGGTGATGGTAGGGGGGAGGAGACGGTAGTGCGAAGGAGAGGGTAGAGTGGAGGAGAGGGTAGCGGGGAGGTGGGTGGAGGGGAGGTTTGAGGTGGGTAGAGGGGAGGGTGGAGGTGGGTGCAGGGGAGGGTGGAGGTGGGTGCAGGGGAGGGTGGAGGTGGGTGCAGGGGAGGGTGGAGGTGGGTGCAGGGGAGGGTGGAGGTGGGTGCAGGGGAGGGTGGAGGTGGGTGCAGGGGTGGGTGGAGGTGGGTGCAGGGGAGGGTGGAGGTGGGGGCAGGGGAGGGTGGAGGTGGGTGCAGGGGAGGGTGGAGGTGGGTGCAGGGGAGAGGGCAGGGTGTATACACATTTGGCAGAGAACCTGGCCAGCTGGTGGTACCCTACCCTAGGTCTAGGTCGCTGGGATGTAGCACGTACGAGCCAGGCATAAATTATAAATACAGTGAGGGTAAAGTTTATCGTAAATTCCAGTTTGGGGTGTGTTCAAACCAAGGCAACGAAACAAGCGCTGCCCAGCAGTTTACGTTACATTAGTCTCTTGTAACCAAGTTTCACGAATCTCCCTTTAGTTTAACGATCCACATTCCTGCGGGTAAGGGTTCCAGGTTCGCGTCCCGCCGAGGGCAGCGCCCAACCCCGCCAACGCCCATGCGCACCACGCTGTCGGGACACCGGAGGGTCTACACCGGAGTAGAGGCGTGAAAGGTCGAGTCCCCGAGCCCGTCGCTGAGTACTCACGCCGGTGCCGTTGTCGCAGACTACGACGCGCCTTCCCTTGTTGTCCATGGCGCCGGAGACAGCGGAATAGAACGTCCGGGCGGAAATGACGCGACAGCGCGAGTAGGGCCGGAGTCACGACAGAGGAGAGAGGACGGAACCACGGGAAAGGGGCGGGGCACTCAAAGTCAAAGGGGCGGAACCACAGGAAAGGGGCGGGGCACTCAAAGGGGCGACACTAAGGGAAATGGGCGGTAAAGGCGTTGTTCACATACGTTGCGGTTTAAAACAATTTAATATAAAAACTGTTTGAATAAATGCATCATTTTAAATTTCTGTTAGTAGACCGTGGGCCGTCGGTCAGAATTCTTAATTTTCGTGACCCACATCGAGTAACTAATCAATGTTGAAATATTATTGTCCAAAAACATGTTTAAAAGCATACCATATAAGTTTATAACTCGGCAATCTCAGAACTCCACCATTATTTTAAAAAGTGGAAAAAACCTCAATAATTTCGACAAGGACCTCGCTAAAATTATCCAGTCATAGTTGTCCTTTCATAAACGCATCGGACTATCCCATAAGCAACAGCCAATCAGATAACGCGTTTCAAAGAAGCGACTCTAGCAAACATGGCGACGCTCATGTCGTCCTCGGATGCTGATGCCAGTGGTGCATCTGCCGATGATTCAGAAGGGACATCATCTGGATTTTGCTGTATGCACGTCATTGCAACGCACAGCAGGGTTATTCCTCTTGCCGAGAAATCCTTCAAAAAATTCAAATAATGTGCTAATCTCTGGAAGGAAATGGAAAACACGCCCGAAAGTAAAGTAGTGTGGCGGACACAAAAGCCCACTGGCGTGGTGACATCATTCCACGCACCAAGTGGGCGGTGGCCACGCCCGAGGGGTAGGCGTGGCCTCATGATATACACCGGGCGACCAGCCCGGAGCATTTTCAGTGTTACAGTGTAGTCTTACAATAAAGACGTTTATATGTTACCGCTTGTCCACTTCCTCCTTGCTCACAAGCAGCGCGCGTAACGCCGTGCTTTACTGGTGACCCTCGACGTTGGATCTGCCGTAGCGATCCTTCTGAACACGACGCCATTGCAATGGCCAACGACAAGGCAATGGCGATTAAACTTCCCGAATTTTGGGAGGCCCAGGCCGAAGTCTGGTTCGTTCAAGCCGAAGCCCAATTTCAGCTTCGGCGCCTCACCAACGACGACCTGCGCTACTGCCATGTCGTCGCCTCCCTCGGGCCCGGCACGGCCGCTCGAGTTGTGTCCGTCCTTCGCCACCCACCGGACGGCCACAAGTACAAGGCACTCAAGCGGCTACTCCTAGCCACGTTCGGCCTCACGGACGACGCACGGGCCGACCGCCTCCTGGATCTCCCCGAGCTCGGTGAGACGCGCCCGTCGGTCCGAATGGACCATATGCTGTCACTGTTGGGCGACGAAGCCCCCGGTTCGCTATTCCGGGCGCTTTTCCGGCGCCAACTTCCAGCGCAGGTTCGCCTCGCATTGGCCGGGACCGAGCTAACGGAACCCCGAGCATTGGCCGCCAAGGCGGACAGGTACTTCGCCGCTTCGGACACGCGGGCGAGCGTCGGCGTGGCCGTCACGGCCCTCGACGCTGATGTTCAGCAGCATGTTCCACAGCATCAGCTTCTACAGCGCGCTGATGTTCAGCAGCATGTTCCACAGCATCAGCTTCTACAGCGCGCTGATGTTCAGCAGCATGCTGATACGCACCTCGTGAACGCCGCCACGCCCCGCCCACCGCCGCGGCGAAAACCGCCACCGCGGGGAAACCCGCCAACTCCACCGGCCTGGCGGAGCCAGCCGCGCTCCTCCAGCTCCACCACCTGGTGCTGGTTCCACGCCAAGTTCGGCCACGAAGCTCGGCGGTGTCATCCGCCGTGCTCCTTCAACGGGTCGGGAAACGCCCGGGCCGGCGCTCAATAGTGGCGATGAGCGCCGGCCGTTTGAGCAGCCTGCTGTTCATAACGGACACCTTCTCCGGGCGCCGTTACCTGTGCGACACGGGAGCGCAGGTGAGTGTCATTCCCGCCGGCACGTCAGACAAGCACGCCGCGGGTGGGGGCCCCGCGCTGCTTGCCGCGAACGGGACGCCCATCCGTACGTACGGAAAACGCTGCCTCTCTCTGCGGTTTGGAGGGCAGGTTTTCCGATGGACGTTCGTCACCGCCGACGTGCCCATGGCACTGCTTGGCGCGGACTTCCTGTGCGCTAATGGGCTCCTGGTCGACGTCAAGCGCAGACGGCTTGTCCAGGCCGAGACGTTCAGCTCGCTCGCTTGTGCATTGCCCAGCTCAACGAGCGGCTTGCCAAGCGGCTTGCCGAACGATTCGGTTCCGGCCACGTTGGTCTGTACGCTTCCGGCAGCGGACGCATTCACCCGCCTCCTCGCCGGCTTCCCGGCCCTCACGCGGCCCACCTTCTCGGCGGGGGCCGTCAAGCACGGGGTGGCCCATCACATCCCCACCGTCGGGCCACCGGTCTACGCCCGGGCACGCCGCCTCGAGCCGACGAAGCTGGCGGTGGCAAAAGCGGGGTTCGCTACCCTGGAGCGACTTGGCATCGTTCGACGCTCAGAGAGCGCTTGGGCGTCGCCGCTGCACATCGTGCCGAAGCCCGGCGGGGGATGGCGACCGTGCGGGGACTATCGCCGTCTCAATGACGCCACGACTCCCGACCGCTACCCCGTCCCCCACATTCAGGACTTTTCCGCCCGTTTGGCGGGCAGGTCCTTCTTCTCGAAGGTGGACCTCATACGCGGCTACCATCAGGTCCCCGTCAGGCCGGAGGACGTCCCGAAGACGGCGGTCATCACGCCATTCGGACTCTTCGAGTTCCTGCGCATGCCCTTCGGTCTGAAGAATGCGGCTCAGGCGTTCCAGCGACTGATGGACAGCGTCCTGCGCGACTTGGATTTTGTCTACGTCTACCTGGACGATATCCTCGTCGCCAGCGCGTCCCGCGAAGAGCACCTACACCACCTCCGCACGCTCTTCGAACGCCTGGGCCAGCATGGCCTGATTGTGAACCCCGCAAAGTGCCGGTTCGGCGCCGCCACAATCGATTTTCTGGGGCACCGTGTCACCAGGCACGGAGCCGTCCCCCTGCCGGCCAAGGTGGAGGCGGTGAAGGGGTTTCCGCGCCCCCGCACGATCAGAGGGCTGCAGGAGTTCCTGGGCATGGTGAACTTTTACCATCGGTTCCTGCCCCGTATCGCCCAGCTCCTGCGCCCCCTGCACGAAGCTCTCCGAGGTAAGCCGGGCAAAGGCGACGTTACCTGGACCGAGCAGATGGACACGGCATTCACGGGCGCGAAGCTCGCCTTGGCTAACGCCACCATGCTCGCGCACCCGGCGCCCGATGCACCGATCGCCCTCACCACCGATGCCTCGGACTACGCGGTGGGCACGGTGCACGAGCAATGGGTGCGTGGAGCTTGGCAACCGCTGGCGTTCTTTAGCCGGCAGCTTCGCCCGCCCGAACGCCGTTACAGTACCTTCGACCGCGAGTTGCTCGGACTTCACTTGGTGGTCAGGCACTTCCGCCATCTGCTCGAGGGCCGGGCGTTCACTGCCTTCGTCGACCACAAGCCGCTGATCTTCGCGATGGGCAAGGTCACCGAGCCGTGGTCGGCCCGGCAGCAGCGTCACCTCTCGGCCGTGTCCGAGTACACGACGGACATCCAGCACGTCGCGGGGAAGGACAACCCGGTGGCGGATTGCCTTTCCCGGGCCGTCGCCCACGCAGTCCACCTCGGCATCGACTATGCCCGGATGGCAGCGGACCAGGCCGCTGACCCCGACGTCCAGGCCTTGCGGACCGCCATCACGGGCCTCCGCGTCACCGAGGTGCCATTCGACGGCGCGGGCGTGGCCCTATTGTGCGACGTCTCCCTCGGGCATCCTCGCCCCATCGTGCCCGCGGGCTGGCAGCACCAGGTGTTTGACGCCATCCACGGCCTGTCCCACCCGGGCGCGAGGGCCTCCCAAAGGCTGATCGCCGACAAGTTCGTCTGGCATGGCCTCCGGAAGGCCGTCCGCGGCTGGGCCAGGACGTGCCTCGCGTGCCAGCGCGCCAAGGTGCACCGGCACACCCAGGCCCCGTTGGCCCCGTTCACGGTGCCGGAACGCCGGTTTGACCACGTCCACGTGGACCTGGTGGGACCTCTGCCCCCCTCGCGGGGTTTCACCTACGTCCTCACCATGGTGGACCGCACCACCCGGTGGCCGGAGGACGTGCCCTTGGCGTCGACAACGGCGGCCGATGTCGCGCAGGCTTTCATCGCCACCTGGGTCGCCCGGTTCGGCGCCCCCTCAGACATCTCATCCGACCGCGGCCCCCAGTTCACCTCGGAGCTCTGGGGGGCGGTTGCGCAGGGGCTCGGGGTCCGGCTGCACCGAACCACGGCCTACCACCCCCAGGCTAACGGCCTGTGTGAGCGATTTCACCGCTCATTGAAGGCCGCGCTCCGGGCCACCCTCCGCGATGGCGGCTGGGTCGACAGGCTCCCCTGGGTCCTGCTGGGCCTCCGGACGGCGCCCAAGGAGGACCTGCGTGCATCCGCGGCGGAGTTGGTCTTCGGGCAACCGCTGCGGGTGCCGGGCGAGTTCCTCCCCGACTCCACAGCACCATGGTCCACGGCACAGCAGCGCTCCGCTCTGCAAGAGACCGCCCAGAGGTTCGCCCCGGTGCCAACGGCATGCCACGGGCACCCACCGACGCACGTCGCCCCGGAGCTTCGCACGGCGGAGTACGTCTTCGTCCGCCACGATGCCCATCGGACACCACTGCGGCCCCCGTACGACGGGCCTTTCCGCGTGCTGGAGACCGGGGCGAAGCACTTCACCCTGGACATCGGCGGTACTCCTGACCGCGTTTCGGTAGACCGCCTCAAGCCGGCCCACCTCGATGTGGACCATCCACCGCCAGTGGCCCGACCCCCACGCCGGGGCCGCCCTCCTGCGGGCGGACCCCCGGCACTGCCCAGCCCCGCCGCCACGCCGCCCCCCGGTCCTGCACCCATCCCAGGGGCAGCCAGGGGCATCCCACCTGGCATCCCTGCACCCCGGACGCCGCCGATCGCCAGGGGGCGCTTCGGCCGGGTCATTCGTCTGCCCCGCAAACTGGCCCTCCAGGTGCGCGGGAATTCTGGGGGGGCGCGTGTGGCGGACACAAAAGCCCACTGGCGTGGTGACATCATTCCACGCACCAAGTGGGCGGTGGCCACGCCCGAGGGGTAGGCGTGGCCTCATGATATACACCGGGCGACCAGCCCAGAGCATTTTCAGTGTTACAGTGTAGTCTTACAATAAAGACGGTTATATGTTACCGCTTGTCCGCTTCCTCCTTGCTCACAAGCAGCGCGCGTAACGCCGCGCTTTAGTAGCACACAACGCAGACCGCTATGGCTGGGACTGTGTATCAGCGGCGGAGGCACCGGCAAAACAGCCGCGGCATGTCGACGATGATGATGAAAGAAGTGGGAGGTAAGTACCTAGATCTTGACTAACTTTTTGTTAGATCTAACTTTAATTCTAGTAATAGGGTAGTCTAGATATAAGTTCAGACTCTAACTTAAGTCTAGAATTTAGAAAGCTTTCCGTGGCTCGGACTGTTGAAATTTGAAAACCTCCGTGATCAGGTGATTCGGACAGACGGGAAATCAGACAGACGGGAAATTTCACCTCTACACTGTTCTTGAGATGAATAAATTTTATATTTTCTACATACTTCCTCACCTTTATGACGATGCTCATAGTAATAGATATTTAAAAAAATTAACTTACCTGTATTTTTTCTAACCTCAGGAGAAAACGAGGCACTCCAGGATATCATGCTGAATGCTACCGCCATTTTTGCAATATTACTGAGATCAACCGGACCATTCGGAGGAATAAAAGGCAAAAAGGTAAAATATACCAACTTTACTTTTGTTTTCTCATCTACAAAAAAAAAAAAAAATTTTGCAATTGTGTTTTAAGTGGAAAACCAAGAACCAAATCCTATTGAAAATAGTTATACTCACGTAAAAGGGTAATTATGAGTCGATATTGTAATTTCCAAAATCAAGTTTATTGCCTTTCATTGATCGACCTATCTTGGCTTAGTAATTTTGTAACCAAAAATCATTTACCTAAATTTGCTTAATTTTTTGATAGATATTTCTAATTTATAATTCAATAGGTTATATCAATTGTAATTGATTATTTCACAAATTAGTACAAGAAAAAAATCAATCACATCTTGCAAATCATATGTTGGTATGTATGTACATATTCGTAATAGCACGGAACGCTCCAGCAGGGAACATGGCCTTAACATGCATGTTGTTGTTGTGTTGTATGTACATATTCGTAATAGCAGGGAACGCTCTAGCAGGGAACATGGCCTTAACATGCATGTTGTTGTTGTGTTGTATGTACATATTCGTAATAGCAGGGAACGCTCTAGCAGGGAACATGGCCTTAAAATGCATGTTGTTGGTGTGTTGTATGTACATATTCGTAATAGCAGGGAACGCTCTAGCAGGGAACATGGCCTTAACATGCATGTTGTTGTTGTGTTGTATGTACATATTCGTAATAGCAGGGAACGCTCTAGCAGGGAACATGGCCTTAAAATGCATGTTGTTGTTGTGTTGTATGTACATATTCGTAATAGCAGGGAACGCTCGAGCAGGGAACATGGCCTTAACATGCATGTTGTTGTGTTGTATGTACATATTCGTAATAGCAGGGAACGCTCTAGCAGGGAACATGGCCTTAACATGCATGTTGTTGTTGTGTTGTATGTACATATTCGTAATAGCAGGGAACGCTCGAGCAGGGAACATGGCCTTAACATGCATGTTGTTGTTGTGTTGTATGTACATATTCGTAATAGCAGGGAACGCTCTAGCAGGGAACATGGCCTTAAAATGCATGTTGTTGTTGTGTTGTATGTACATATTCGTAATAGCAGGGAACGCTCGAGCAGGGATCATGGCCTTAAAATGCATGTTGTTGTTGTGTTGTATGTACATATTCGTAATAGCAGGGAACGCTCGACCAGGGAACATGGCCTTAAAATGCATGTTGTTGTTGTGTTGTATGTACATATTCGTAATAGCAGGGAACGCTCGAGCAGGGAACATGGCCTTAAAATGCATGTTGTTGTTGTGTTGTATGTACATATTCGTAATAGCAGGGAACGCTCGAGCAGGGATCATGGCCTTAAAATGCATGTTGTTGTTGTGTTGTATGTACATATTCGTAATAGCAGGGAACGCTCGACCAGGGAACATGGCCTTAAAATGCATGTTGTTGTTGTGTTGTATGTACATATTCGTAATAGCAGGGAACGCTCTAGCAGGGAACATGGCCTTAAAATGCATGTTGTTGTTGTGTTGTATGTACATATTCGTAATAGCAGGGAACGCTCTAGCAGGGAACATGGCCTTAAAATGCATGTTGTTGTTGTGTTGTATGTACATATTCGTAATACAATAGCAGGGAACGCTCGAGCAGGGAACATGGCCTTAAAATGCATGTTGTTGTTGTGTTGTATGTACATATTCGTAATAGCAGGGAACGCTCGAGCAGGGAACATGGCCTTAACATGCATGTTGTTGTTGTGTTGTATGTACATATTCGTAATAGCAGGGAACGCTCTAGCAGGGAACATGGCCTTAAAATGCATGTTGTTGTTGTGTTGTATGTACATATTCGTAATAGCAGGGAACGCTCTAGCAGGGAACATGGCCTTAACATGCATGTTGTTGTTGTGTTGTATGTACATATTCGTAATAGCAGGGAACGCTCTAGCAGGGAACATGGCCTTAACATGCATGTTGTTGTTGTGTTGTATGTACATATTCGTAATAGCAGGGAACGCTCGAGCAGGGAACATGGCCTTAAAATGCATGTTGTTGGTGTGTTGTATGTACATATTCGTAATAGCAGGGAACGCTCTAGCAGGGAACATGGCCTTAACATGCATGTTGTTGTTGTGTTGTATGTACATATTCGTAATAGCAGGGAACGCTCTAGCAGGGAACATGGCCTTAAAATGCATGTTGTTGTTGTGTTGTATGTACATATTCGTAATAGCAGGGAACGCTCGAGCAGGGAACATGGCCTTAACATGCATGTTGTTGTGTTGTATGTACATATTCGTAATAGCAGGGAACGCTCTAGCAGGGAACATGGCCTTAACATGCATGTTGTTGTTGTGTTGTATGTACATATTCGTAATAGCAGGGAACGCTCGAGCAGGGAACATGGCCTTAACATGCATGTTGTTGTTGTGTTGTATGTACATATTCGTAACAGCAGGGAACGCTCTAGCAGGGAACATGGCCTTAAAATGCATGTTGTTGTTGTGTTGTGTGTACATATTCGTAATAGCAGGGAACGCTCGAGCAGGGATCATGGCCTTAAAATGCATGTTGTTGTTGTGTTGTATGTACATATTCGTAATAGCAGGGAACGCTCGAGCAGGGAACATGGCCTTAAAATGCATGTTGTTGTTGTGTTGTATGTACATATTCGTAATAGCAGGGAACGCTCGAGCAGGGAACATGGCCTTAAAATGCATGTTGTTGTTGTGTTGTATGTACATATTCGTAATAGCAGGGAACGCTCTAGCAGGGAACATGGCCTTAAAATGCATGTTGTTGTTGTGTTGTATGTACATATTCGTAATAGCAGGGAACGCTCGAGCAGGGAACATGGCCTTAAAATGCATGTTGTTGTTGTGTTGTATGTACATATTCGTAATAGCAGGGAACGCTCTAGCAGGGAACATGGCCTTAAAATGCATGTTGTTGTTGTGTTGTATGTACATATTCGTAATAGCAGGGAACGCTCTAGCAGGGAACATGGCCTTAAAATGCATGTTGTTGTTGTGTTGTATGTACATATTCGTAATAGCAGGGAACGCTCTAGCAGGGAACATGGCCTTAAAATGCATGTTGTTGTTGTGTTGTATGTACATATTCGTAATAGCAGGGAACGCTCTAGCAGGGAACATGGCCTTAAAATGCATGTTGTTGTTGTGTTGTATGTACATATTCGTAATAGCAGGGAACGCTCGACCAGGGAACATGGCCTTAAAATGCATGTTGTTGTTGTGTTGTATGTACATATTCGTAATAGCAGGGAACGCTCTAGCAGGGAACATGGCCTTAAAATGCATGTTGTTGTTGTGTTGTATGTACATATTCGTAATAGCAGGGAACGCTCTAGCAGGGAACATGGCCTTAAAATGCATGTTGTTGTTGTGTTGTATGTACATATTCGTAATAGCAGGGAACGCTCGAGCAGGGAACATGGCCTTAACATGCATGTTGTTGTTGTGTTGTATGTACATATTCGTAATAGCAGGGAACGCTCTTGCAGGGAACATGGCCTTAAAATGCATGTTGTTGTTGTGTTGTATGTACATATTCGTAATAGCAGGGAACGCTCTAGCAGGGAACATGGCCTTAACATGCATGTTGTTGTTGTGTTGTATGTACATATTCGTAATAGCAGGGAACGCTCGAGCAGGGAACATGGCCTTAACATGCATGTTGTGGTTGTGTTGTATGTACATATTCGTAATAGCAGGGAACGCTCTAGCAGGCAACATGGCCTTAAAATGCATGTTGTTGTTGTGTTGTATGTACATATTCGTAATAGCAGGGAACATGGCCTTAAAATGCATGTTGTTGTTGTGTTGTATGTACATATTCGTAATAGCAGGGAACATGGCCTTAAAATGCATGTTGTTGTTGTGTTGTATGTACATATTCGTAATAGCAGGGAACGCTCTAGCAGGGAACATGGCCTTAAAATGCATGTTGTTGTTGTGTTGTATGTACATATTCGTAATAGCAGGGAACGCTCGACCAGGGAACATGGCCTTAACATGCATGTTGTTGTTGTGTTGTATGTACATATTCGTAATGATGAATTTAATTTTGTGTAATTTTCAGAGGCTGCAACGAGCACATCAAGACTGGCTGTTATTCCAGAAGTTGAAGACTCGCTAGATGAAGAACCACCCAAGAGATGTCTTCGCTCCTCAATTGATAAAGCGACACCATCTGTTGCAGGACGTGAGCATGTGTTGCCAGTACGATGTGTCATCTGCAGAACCAACCGGTATGTGAAGGACTCGGGAACAGGGAAGAGAAAGGTTGAGAAATTAATGAATTGTGAAACCATGAGTGGGGGACAATTATTAAATGCTGCAATGATGAAACAAGATCAAAGGTTGCTCTTAGATATTAGGGATAAAGACCTTGTCGCAATGGAAGCAAAGTACCACAAGTCATGTTACCTAAGGTATACTAAAGTAGTTCATAAATCTCAGACAAAAGTAGACAGTTCACAGCAATTGTATGAGAAATCATACCAGAGTTTTTGTAGTAAAGTGGTTGAGGAGAGGATAATCAAAGGAAAAGAGATTCTGCGACTTACTAAGTTAAACAGATTATTCATTAAAGAGGTGCAACATGTGGAAAGCATTGATGCCTCTTCAAGCAAATCTGGTCGTCTGAAGACAAGGCTTAGGAGATCATATCCTGTTCTCTGCTTTTGCAAGCCATCACGTCAAAGTGAGAGTGACATAGTATTTGTTGAAACACTTGATGTTGAGGAGGTGGAGAGATGGCAGGTAAAGACGAAATAACACAGGGTCGGAAAGACTTGCCACCGTCTCGCATCAAGAGAGATGAAGAAGATATTTGCAGAGTGATGAGTGTGATTGATGCAATAATCAATCCCTTCGATGGGTCTCATGATCACCTACTGCATCTTGCATCTGGGGTGGTTGCATCAAAAGATGTTGCTGAATGCTACATCAAGGCATGGGAGAAAGGTGATGAAGAACTTGTAACATACTGCAAAGAGAGACTGCAAGGCACCCAAGATATATTTGCTCCAATAAAGAAATCAAAGACAAAGACTTTCAAGTCAATGAACAAAGTAGTTCACACCAAAGCGCAAGGTAAACAAGTATCACTGCAGGCAGACAGAAATCTTTTCCAGCGACTTCTTATCATTGCAAATGTCAGGAAACTAGACATTGAAAACATGCTTACCTTCAACTTGGGCCCTCTCCCACTTTCTCTAGCACACCAAGATGGTTCACTGAACAACAACAACAACAACATGCATTTTAAGGCCATGTTCCCTGCTAGAGCGGGGGTTAGCCTTGCGGTCCCCATGACAATCTTCTCCATTTTGCCCTATTTTCTGCATCTCTCCTTGTTAACCCCCTTGCCCGCATTTCTTCTTCCACCATCTTTAGCCAAGTCTTTCTCGGTCTTCCCCGTCCTCTACTTCCTTCTACATTAACTTCCATCACTCTTCTCAACCAGTCACTTTCATCCTTCCTCAATACATGACCAAACCATCTCAACCTGTTCCACTTCACAGCATCAATCACAGGCAATATTCCCATCATCTTTCGCAATTCATCATTTGTCTTCCTCTCTCTCAACGATACTCCGCACATCCATCGAACCATTCGCATTTCCACCCTTTCCAGCCTTCGTTGCTGCTCTACGTTCATTACCCATGTCTCGCTCCCATAAATCATAACACTTCTCACACATGCAGCATACACCTTTCCCTTCAGCTTCAGCGACACTCTCCTCCTCATCAGCACGCCACTCAGTTCCCGAAACTTCTTCCATGCACATCTCACTCGAGCAACCGTTGCCGAGTCTGATCCACCTTCTCCATTCAGCATGTCTCCGAGGTAGCAAAATGTTTTCACACCTTCCAGCTTCACGCCGTCTCCAAGATCCAACTCAACATTTCCTCCATCTGCAGCTCCCTCTGTGCACACCTTACATTTGAATGTAGCTGCCACACTGGTTAATGACCCTCTCAGACCACTACATTTTTGATGAACCCACTCAGCACACATTGTACATTGAATGGAGTTCACTCCGACACCCTTCCTGCACACAGCACAGGGCCACTTCCCAGTTCTTTCCACCTCACCACATGCTTTACCACTTGCCATCACCTTTGTCTTTCCGATATTCACCTTCAGACCTTTTGTCTCCATACATTCCTTCCACTTGTTCATCTTTTCCTTCAGTCCATCCATACTTTCCGCAATCAACACCAGATCATCTGCATACAACAACTCCCACGGTAAACCCTCCTTTACGGTCTGAGCCAGCACCTCCATCACAGCTACAAATAGTAGTGGACTTAGTACCGACCCCTGATGCACTCCCACCTTCACCTCAAACTCACCACTGTTCCCGTCCTTCGTCCTTACAGCTGTGCGTGCTCTTTTGTACATTGCCATCACTACTCTGATCAACCATTCCTCCACTCCTAACTTCCTCAATGCCCATGTCAATACTTTGTGTGGAACCCTATCGAATGCTTTCTCCAGATCAACAAACCCAAAAAACAACTTCTTCCTCTTCTCCATGTACTTCTCCTGCAACTGCCTCACAATGAAAAGCGCATCTGTCGTTCCTCTTCCTGGCATAAATCCAAACTGCATTTCGTCGATCTTCACTTTCTTCCTTATCCTCCTCTCCAACACCCTTTCCAATACCTTCATTCCATGCTCCAATAACTTTATCGCTCGGTACGAGCCACACTCCAGAGGGTCACCTTTCCCCTTGTATAGAAGGACGAGGGTACTCAGTTCCCAATTCACTGGAATGCGGCCTTCTTTCACCACCAGATTACAGATCTCTGTCATTCTCTTCACACCCCAACTTCCTGCTGCCTTCAACATATCTCCCACAACTCCCGTCGGCCCTCCCGCTTTTCCACTCTTCATTGCTTTTATCGCTTCCTCAACTTCCTTCTCAGTTATCTTCTCTGCCGGTCCTAAAACTGGGTTACTCTCTATGTTGCCATCCCATTCATTCTCTGTATTCAACAGCATTTCCATATATCTTTTCCATCTTCCTTTAATTCCATCTGGGTCGACAACGATTTGTCCCACTTCATCCTTCAAGCAACTCACCCCCATCACATCACACCTCTCTTTCGCTATCTGCTTTGCAATCCTGAATACTGCTTTCTGACCCTCTTCCGAATCCAAGCGTTCTCCGAACATTTTCCTACATGCCTCCTGTGCCTTTGCTACCTCTTTCTTTGCAGCCTTCCTGGCTGCCTTATAACTTTCATGCTCTGCTGTTTCTGCTCCCGTACCCTTCGCCTTCTGCCACTCTTTGAACTTCTTCCTCTTCTCGTCGATCTTCTTTCCAACCTCAACATCCCACCACCATGTTTCCGAGTGCCTCGGTGGTCCTTTTGTCCATCCACATACCTCACCAACGGCTCCCAACAGACTAGCTTTCATTGACATCCAACCACTTTCAAGCTCAACCACATCATCCTCTACCCTACTCAGCCTCTCTTTTAATGCCTCCCTTACTGTCACCTCTTTCAACCTCCACACCTTCATTCTCGGTTGGTACTTCACCCGCCGAGCTCTCCTCGCACCTTTCACCCTTATGTCGCAGACAACCAAGTGGTGCTGTGAAACAGCCTCCTCCCCTGGGATCACCTTTGTGTCCCGGAGGTGCCCCCTATCTCGCTGACGCACCATTAGGTAGTCAACGGTTGTCGTCGACCCACCTGATGTGTATGTAACAAGCTTATTGTCCTCTTTCTGGAACTGAGTATTACAAATCAACAAATCAGCTCCATCAGCAAACTCCAAAATCCTTTCACCTTCTCCATTTCTCACACCATATCCGTAACCCCCATGAACTCCCTCAAAACCATCCATACTCCTTCCCACATGTCCATTCAGGTCTCCTCCCACCACAACAACTTCCTCATCTTTCACGTTTTCCATCAGCTTCTCTATCGCACACCAGAACTTGTCCTTCTCTTCATCGCTTCGACCAACCTGCGGAGCATATCCCGAGATGACGTTCACCAAGAGCTTTCCAATCATCATTTTCACCATCATCAACCTATCACTCACTCTAGTCACACTCACCACACTGTCTACAAACTCCTCAGAAAACAGGACACCAACACCATTCACGCCCTCCGGGCACCCTTGCCACACAAACTTGTATTTCTGTCCCTGCCTACCCTTCACCATTCTCACACCACTTCCCTTCCATCTCGTCTCTTGCACACAACATTTGTCCACTCTTCTTCTGACCAATACTTCCACCACTTCTCCTGATCTCCCTGTCATTGTCCCGACATTCCATGTCCCAAACCTCAGAAACCGATCTCCACTTCGGGCTGCACACTGCCCATATGTAGTTGTAATTGGCATGGTTCTCTTTTTGAGGCAATGTTTTTATGGCCGGATGCCGTTCCTGACGCCAACCCTCTTAGTCGCCTCTTACGACACGCAGGGATACGGCGTACCTATTCTTATCCAGGGTACACACTGGGAAACGTTTAAAACATGGAAATTCTGGGGGGGGGGGGGGGGGGGGGTGTCAGCATCACGGCTGCGGTTTAAACATATTCCAACAATATCCAAACAGAACGATGAAAAAACAATCCGGGAAAAGTCTCCAAGCGAGAACGTGGATTTGAGAAAGAAGGAGCAGAGGCGGAAGAAAACGAGATACAGGGGGCGGGGCACAAGCCGAGACGAGGAGGAGAGCGAACAAGCACGTGTCCGGGAGGAGAGAAAGAATCAATATAGAATTCTTTGTCTAGGGAGGTGAGGTGAGGGGGAGAAAACAAAATAAATGAAACAAGCAATACAGCGAAGGAAATAACCCAAACCGACAAAACACCGACGGGGGGAGGGAAGCCTCAAGTCACCAGGCCGCGCACGAGGTACGACTCAGAAAACGATTAATTACACACAAGTTTGCACGAACCACAAAGCAACACCAACTAGAAACACACAATAACACGTACACAGCAAAATAACCAGTGGAAATTTGACAAAGACAAGAATGGGAAAACACTCAAACTTCGATGCCGTGGAGAGCTCGAAGCACGCCTCACTCGCCCGAGGAACCGGAAGTCATATGGTTCATATGGTTCATGGTTATGGTTCACTGAACAAGACAACGAAATCATCTTTACTACACTATATTGAATCCCAAGTTCAGCCAACTCCAGTCACGGAGATCCCCTCAGGAAGCATCTGGATTATAGATGCTATGGCCATGATGCAAGAACTTCAGCAGACGAGTATACCATCTACATTTGGTCAACTGGCTGATCATGTCTTGAAACAACTTGTTGATCTTGCAAGGAGCGTAAGAAGTGAATCTATACACTTTGTGGTAGACACGTACAGAAACATGAGCATCAAAAATGCTGAGAGGGGACAAAGAGGATCAAGTGGAAGTCTGATGACAAAAATCTATGGGGAAGACCAACGGGTGCCTCAGCAGTGGAAAAAGTTTCTTGCTGGCAGTGAAAACAAGGCAGAACTAATACGATTTTTCTTTAAAACTTGGAGCAGCAGACCAAGTTCTGTCCTCAAGGAGGTCCACATTTTTGTGACTCATGATGAAGAATGTCATGAACTGGAAGATGACCATGGAGTGCTGGTTGTGAATGAAGTGCAAGGCTTGAGATGCAACCATGAAGAAGCGGACACTCGCTTGTTGCTTCATGCCCAGTATGCAGCCACAAATTATCCTGGTACTTCATCAGAAAGTGCCTCTAATCCAGTTGTGATGAAGAGCCCGGATACTGATGTCTTTATCATAGGAGTAGCGAGAGCAAAAGAGATAGGAAGTGAGTTGTTATTCCATACAGGAAGGGGCAACAACAGGAGGACTCTGAGCTTGTCTGCCATAAATACCTACCTCGGGGAAGATGTTTGCAATGCACTTATTTCATTCCATTGTTTCACTGGATGTGACTCTGTTAGCAGTTTCCATGGCAAGCCCAAAGCAAAAGCATACAAGTTAATGGCAGAGAGTGCACAGTTCAAGGCCACATTCCAACAGTTAGGGAGATCATTCACAGTGAGCGAGGATGTTTTTTCTGGACTTGAGAGATTTGTTTGCCAGTTGCATGGACAAGAATGCGACGGTGTTAATAAAGCACGGCACAACATGTTCCTCATGCTGATTAAGTCAGAAGCTCGTCTTCCACCAACACAGGACTCACTGAGACAGCACATAAAGAGAGCAAATTACCAGGCTGCAGTACATCATCTCTGTCTGGAGCAGACCCCAGACATTCCAAGCCCACATGGACATGGATGGAAAGTGGAAGACGGAGGTCTAGATGTTGTCTGGGGTGAACAACCCCCTGCTCCAAGCAGTTTGCTTGAACTGACGTACTGCACTTGCAAAAAGACAAACTGCCAGATGCCAACTGGTAAAAACAAGGGAAGATGTTCTTGCCGGCAGCATAATGTACCATGTACTAATCTGTGCAAGTGCACCGGTTGCCAAAATCCAGTGGCTGGAGAATCTTTAGATGAAGACTCCGACACAGAAGATGAAGATGTGTAGTGTTCACAACCTCACACTGTTAACCTGCTGCTGTAGCTTCATTCCATTTAGCTACTCTGTTGTGACACAGATATACGTGTAAGTTCTGGATGAGAGGGTAGCAGAGAAGCCTGTTATTTGGCCCCCACATTGGACTCAGACATTGTGAATATTATAATAGGGCTGTATTTCCATGAGTCAACAGTCTGATTATTATCTTTTGGGTTACATTAGGCCAATAGCTATGAATAATTTGAAAACTGTTTATTTTTTTTTAAATGTTGTTTTGCTACAGCCCTAAAGTGTGCCAACATAATCTAATATGACATCATCTAATCATAATATGACAGAGACATGAGAGAGTGGGGTGGGATGAATTGGGCTCATTTGCAAAGATATATTTCGTTGAAGTGACAATAATTACTTTGAAAATAAAAGATGTATGTGTATGTAAATGTGTGTGTGCGTGTGTGTGTGTGTAAAATAGGGCACATTAATTTTGCAAGGAAAAGTTTCTTAGAAGTGCCAATGATTCCTTTGAAAACATTTCCAAAGAAATATATTGGTGAGTGCATGTGTGTATCTGGTTTTGTGTGTGTGTGTGTGTGTGCGTGTGTTTGTATGTGTGTGTGTGTGTATGTGTAGCTCATTGATTTTTTTTTACCGTTCTCTGTCATGTAAGTGTTGCTGTGTTTCAATTTGTCTATTTTCCATAGGTTTGTACATAACTTTTAATTTCTTGACAAAAGAGGGTGCTGTGCATCTGGATGATTAATACTAATTAAGAATACTAATTAGTGTGCAACCTTTGGACTTGCCGAGTGGTGAATTCTTGTTCAATGATTTTTTTATCTCCCATCAGACAAAAATTCACGTGGTTACCAGATGTGGGTCACGAAAATGATAAACTAGAAGTATTTCCACTGCTTGGCCCATGGTCTATAGTGCATATCATGATGATTTGCCATAAGGATAAGATATTATTCCATCAACAACAACAACAACAACATGCATTTTAAAAGGCCATTTTCCCTGCTAGAGCGGGGGTTAGCCTTTCATCAAAGTTTGTTATTTGTTTTAAAAGTTTTCTTTTCCAGTGTAATATTTGGAATATTTTGATATTAAACACTCTCTTTACAAGATCATCGCATATGTTAAACAACCAACTTGGCGTTTAAAGAGGCGTCATCTAGTAATGAAATAAGCCTGATGTTAGGTTAACGTGGACCGAAAAACAACAACAACCACAGTTCCCGAAAAAGGCCAACCCCCGCTTGCGGGGAAAAATGGCCTCTAAAGGTGGTTTTTTAGGTTAACGTGGCTTGAGAAGCGCAGAATACCCGCTTCGTGGCAACAGGGGCACTGCATCATTGGCACAGCCGCGCTTCCAGAAATGTTGCAACCAACAACCAAACACATCATTGGAAGGAAACATGTTTGGAGGTGTCGGGAAGGGGCCGAAGGGCGCAAACAGCGCGTCGCTAAATTTAAATGTTCATTTCTGAGGTAAAAATGAATACGCGCGCGGGAAAACTACTTCCTCACAGCGGATGGAGGGGGTGAGTGATATGGAGGAACGCGTTGGGGATGCTGAAGGCTCTGGAGGTGAGCCGGAGATGGGTATTGGGTGGCTATGAGAATAGAATTGGAACCTCCCCCGTTCCTGAACGATCGAACGAGGAAGCGGCTCCCATGACTTTCCAGCCCGAGATTGACAAATGTATGGAACGAATAGAAAAAATATTGTATGCAAGGATGGAAGATAGGAGAGAGAGAAAACAAATGCGGAACGATTGGGGGCCCAATTGGATGCCTGTGGTGAACAAATTAATGCTCAGAATGAGCTTGGGGAACGATTAAGTGACAAAATTGCTGGAATGGAGGGAAGGAATGAACGATTGGAAGGAAACATTGAGGGAACAACACAAGACCTGAGGTAAAGAGTTGACAAAGCATTTCGGGGGAAGAGATGGTATTGGGAATTGAAAACTGGAAGGCTATCGGGGCCGAGTGGATGCCGCAATGCACCAGCAGGGGGAAGAATTTGAAATTGTGCAGCACCAGGGCGGTGGTGCGGAGCAACAGGGGGTAGAGATATTTGGGGTCCATGTAAACTGTAAAGGAACCAGACCGGGTGTGTATGGAAGAAGGCCTGTTGGGGCCAGAAGTGATTGGGAATGATGATGAAAATAATGATTGGACACAGTGGCTGGACACCTGTGACAGTTACATCGAGGAAGCGGTTGCTCAGGTCCAACAGGGTCTGGGGGATGAGATGAGTCGATCCGTTGATGAGGTTGATGTGACCGAGGGGACCCTCACCATGAACAACAATTTGGTACAGTAGGCTCCGAAACTGGATACCCAGCAGGGGGAGTGTTTTGGCTCCGAGCTGGATTTGGACATTGAAGAGTCGGGAGATAGAGCCCCAGAAGAACTGGTCCCCGTAGGAAATGTGGAACAGCTGCAGGGAGGGGCAGAACAACCCGAGGAAGGGGTTGTCACCTGCAGCTGCGGTGGTTGGACACACGAGGCCAAAAATTTTTTAAGGAAATTTTAAATTATAAATGGGAATTGGATTTGGAGCAGCCATCGTGGGAGTTGGTCCCCGGGTTGCGGTATTCGGACCAGGAGAGGTCATTGGGGATGGCCTCGGGGAAAAAGTGCCCCTTTCAATTGGGTTTATGCCAGCCAGCTGGGGTCTGTGCTGACGAGATATGGACGTGGGGTCCGACCATGGGTGACATGGTACAACCTGGCCCCCATGGGGGGGTGGGGGGGCTGGTGGAGTGTGGTGTCCCTTGTCCATCGGGGTGCTGACCAAGCGTGTGTCTCGTGCCAGCAGGGTCACCGGACCCTGGTGGGGGTTAAGACCTCCAGGGGATCCGGGGTGGTTTCTCACAGGTACCTGGGATGGTGTATAATGAGGACCACTAGGGGGAGGTGTTGTAGGTCGCGCTTTGGTGGCGGCACCGCGGACGGCCAACATGGGCCTGCCGTGGTGACCGCCCGGGCATGCGGCCTGACAGCCTCTCCCTGAGACTCTGGGACAGCCAGCATGTGGTGACCTGCCACGCTGTGCTGGTCTATGGACGTGGGTCGATCCACATGGACAGGTATATTATAGCCCACTGGACAACCATTTGGGCATCTGTGGAACATGATGGTGTGAGAATAATCTTCCACCTATGTTCCATTATGATTTGTGGACTCTCGGTTTGGGAAGAGAGCCATTGGTTTGATTTATTGGAAATGTGTAACGAGCCGAGCATATGGGCCATGCTCGGCTGGCATGTGTATAGAAAAGCGCCCTTCTTTGATGAAATTAGTAAATTGCGAAAAATATTTGGCATGGGTAATCTTTGTTGTAAATTTATGAGTGACGAATTTGTTGTAGATGTAAATTTAGGGGTGGATTTTGTGATGCCAGGGTGGACACTGCACAGGGACACCATTATTGATCTAGGTGTGTTGGACCAAAGTGTTGGAGGCTAGGATACAATTGATAGACTAGCAGGATACAGCCTTCAACTGGCTACGGGGGCGACTGCGCCAATATTTGGGACGCGGGATTGTGGCGATGCAGTTGGGTAGTCTGGAGGTCAACATGGTGCTGTGGGTGTTCGAGGTGTGTGGACCATGTCTTCTGGATGAGTCTCCTGGGGGAGCATGGCTGTCAACTAGACCTTGGGTGTGATCAAGTGTGGGTGGGCACTGGAGGCTGCAGTTATGTGAGCGGTGCAGGGGACGTGATGGGGATGCCACGCACTGCGACCGTTCCCCCCAGGGCCGAGGTTTTTGGGAATAATAGAGTTGGCAGCAGGTGCTCACCACATTGGCCAGCTCAGGGCTAGTGGAGCCATGCTCCTCGCAGGGGGGCCAAAGGATGGATGGTGGGTCGCACCCTTATGGACACTCATGGGCCATGGTGGCGTTTTGGCTGCTCAGCTTGTCCCGATGGCCCTTGCACGGTAGAGGTGCGGAGCTGTCATAGCCAAATGTAGTTGTGTAGTGAAGGTCACCGTTGCAGGTGGATCCACATACTTGCCAGTACAGTGGGATGGAGGAGAAATTTGGTTAAATTTGACAGGCCCAAGGGGACAAATTTTGGGATTCTGTCGGGTAGATGGCACTCATGGACCCGACCAACCTGCAAATACCTGCACACCAGAGGTGAGGTAAGTGCTTTGAGGTGTACTGTCTCAGGCTTCAGGACTTGCTTATTTAAATTGGGTCATGTAATTTGGAGTAGGGGGCGGGTGAGAGTGATGGCATGGCCGGTGAGGGGATTGGAATGTGTGCCACAAAAGTGTCTTGTGGGTGGTGTTTGTTTAAGTGTAACGGTGTTGCGTTTTTGTGATTAATGTGTTTGGAAAAGTGGTTTTAAAATGTGAACGGGGATTGCACATAATGGCAGACCATGGCATAATATTTTTGGTGACATCTTCTCTGAAAATATGTGGTTGAGAATTGAATGGCAGTGGGGTAGGAAATGTTTTTGTGGATTTTGTGGGTGGGGAAGGTGTGTGTCCGCAAGTGCGGATCAAGCTCTGGAGGAGCGGTGACTGCGGCCCCCTCAGCGGTAATTACCCCTGGCAGCCAGTGGTGTCTGGAAATTGGAGCTCGTCGGTGTTGGGGTCTGTTTGGGCACCCTGGGGTATGAGACTCCTGGCACCCATGAGGCTGTATGGAAGCCTGAGGCGACGGAGCCTGGTGTGTGGAGACCCCCTCCGGCGGGACGACAGCGTAAGGAGCTGTTCGGCTCTCACAGGGCCAAGAGGTAAAGGGGTGGGGGGGGGGGGGGGGGCGAAGAAGTCATAAGTTTGGCGACTTGTTTTTGGGACTGCGGCACCACAGCCTGAAGCGCCCCCACCATCTTGCTTATACGGTACCTCCCCGCTGCCTAGTAGAAACACACACACACACACACACACACACACACACATGTAAGTTTTGACATCTATGCCATGGTTCTGCAGGGGGTGAAATACGTGCTTTTTGATGGGTTTTGTGTCTTGATGAATGAATGAATGAATGAATGATCGTTTTAAGGCCATTTTCCCCGCCAGAGCGGGGGTTAGCCTTGCGGGCCCCATGACAATCATGGTTCCCTGTTTGAGGCAATGTTTTTATGGCCGGATGCCCTTCCTGACGCCAACCCTTCGTCACCTCTTAGGATGCGCAGGGATACGGTGTACCTATTCTAAACCGGGATACACACCGGGATCATTCTTCCCAGCAAGCTGGTACTCAACTTGCCGACCTCGGAAGGATGACAGGCTGAGTCAACCCCCCTGGCGTTAATTCAGCGATCGACCGGGATTTGAACTCAGGATCCTCGGATCCCAAGCCAGCACCCTAACCGCTAAGCCAACACCAGGCTATCAAGATGTCTTGATGCATCAAGATGTCTTGATGATTTTGGGAATGTGTATGAGTGGTTATGGGTTTGTGTTGAATGAATGTGGGCGAAATCCACCGAGCCATGTCACTCACCTGCAACACCAGGACAGGGCCCGTGGAAATGTGGGGTGCATTGGGATGGCCCCGCAGATAAGGTTGAGCTTTTGGCATCCACCGGGGGATGCGGTCTGTAGGTTGGGGTTGTACAAATGTTCTTGAGTTTTTGAAGGTTAAGTTTTGTGGTTAAGGTTGGTTTGCGTGCTGTTGGTTTTTTTCTTCCTGCCCCAGGAGTTAGGGCCAAGGATTCCACGATTGTACATATTTGCATTGTTGCTTAAGGGGGTAGAACGATAAGGAGAATAGGTAAGTAGCTACGGCTCACTTCCAACAGCCCTCCTGATTTATTTCATCGGTTAATTAAGTGTGAGTCGGTAAGTGGTAAAGCCGCTGTCACACCTTGACGTTTTAGCCAGCGTATGCCGACGTATGAAAAATTTGGCTACGTTAAGAGCACGCTGGCATACGTCGTAGTACGCCGAGCTCGTCGACAAATTTTGTGCATGCACAAAATTTGTCGACGTATGCCAGCGTATGACTCACACCAGCACTCAATTTTGATACGTCGGCATACGCTGGCTAAATCGTCAAGGTGTGACAGGGGCTTAAGACTGGGATGGTAGCACTTGCAATGAACCTTGCAGGGGCTACGGTTCCAGGGGGTTGGGGGGGGGGGCTGTTATGTTTGTGGGGTAGTGATATGTAGAGTCAGGTAGATTTGTGTACGAGCACTTGGGACTGTGCGAGTGAGGCCTGTTTCCTGCCAACGCGCATGCTTTGCGCGCAACCCCAACCGGACCTCCGGAGCCTTGGATTCCTGGTGCATCCACCCCCCCCCCCCCCCCCGCCCGCCCCCCACTCCCCCGAGCTGATTAGAGCTAAGTGCACGATAAACTAAACACCATTATTTTCCTGTTTATTTTCTTCCTGTGTCTGTGTTATAAGTCTGGTGTGAAGGATCCTATAGGAACTTAGTTTTACCTTCGCGTTTTCTTGTTATTGGCATTTCTTTTTAATAAATCCTTTCATTATTCTCTGTACATTTATAAACCCGGTTTTTGTTTGAGTTACTTTTTGCAGGTTGAGGCCTGCCCGGTGGGTCGATCAGGTAAGCGCTTCAGCTTCTCACCTTTCTTCCCCCGCATAGATAAAGTCCACAATTGAACTGAACACCTTTGGAGTTAAAGCTGGCTTTGGCTATCTGTGACTCTCCCGGTATTAACCAAGGGGAGTCCCGCAACAGTATGTATGTATGTGCCTCACAAACGTCTACCAATCAGAGCTGAGTATCTGGTCACATGAGAGGGGGACGCATTTAGTAGCCATTTAAGTTGCATATTTTACTTAAAGGAAATATAATAACCTTCTGTGTAACGTTTTGGGGTCCCAGCGGGTGTCATAAGGTAGGTAGGAGGTTTCAGAATTTCCTCAATACAATTATGATTTTCAAATCTGATCGACATGGACCTTGCTCCCGAATCCGGAAGTGAACAGATGATGACAGTTTGCTGGTTTGATAATATCTCGATGCAATCCTGATTTAACATTATATTGTTATGTTTGTGGGGTAGTGATATGTACAGTCAGGTAGATTTGTGTAGGTATCATGCTCCGGATGTTGGGTAAGAACCATCACCATGTAATAAGCTCTGTTTAGCCGAATGTCGGAGTAAGGTGTATCTTCGTCCCCGTCACGAGTGGGCGGGGCATGTCAACTAGCTTAGGGCATAAGGATAAATTATTATCCCTTGTAAGTCTTACCCTATGTGATTTATCCTTTGGCTCTTTTGGCACTGCACTATAGACACTAGTGAGGACATGCCCATTTATTGCACTAAATAATAGCATAAAACCTACCGGAAGCCAGTTCTGAGCATAGCCATTTGAGAAGCACCAGCTACATTGCCACGGAAGGCAGGCAGGCCGAAGACACGCCCCGAGGAGCCGTGATTGGCCATGGCGGAGCAAGAAGCAACTCGCTATTGGGCGGGAGTTGACCAACGGGAAGGCTGGGGTAAGAAGGACTCGTGATTGACCAGGGCGGAGCAAGAAGCTACCCGCTGATTGGTGGAAGGAAGGCCGAGGAGGAAGCAGAGCACCGATTGGCGAAGACAAACAATGACGTCAGAGGAGAGCAAGAAGCGGCGCGCTGATTGGTGGAGAAGCGCTGATGACGTCACGACCTGACGCTAAAAGAATTCGAGGACCGACATTTTCGCTCTTGCTTTTTGCCCTTCACACCATTTTGCCCTTCCCCGCCTCTCGCATCTTCCTCTGTCCCTCGATGTTCCTGCCTCTCGCTCACCCCTGGTCTTCGACACTCTTGCTGACACCATCCTTTAGCGTGGGAGGAGAACGGAGGCCGACACGGCTGGGGAGACAAGCTGCGCACTTGCCGTCCGAGATGGACCGTGCCGCGAGGCCTGGCTTTGTGCGCGCGCCAAACGACGAGCAGTTTCCCGCCGACACCGGAGCCACATCAAGACTGTGCGCTGGGGCCTGGACAATTGCAGACGAGGAACCGATTTGAGTTGAGTGCCACAATTAAATCACACATTTTTATTTTCTAGTTTATTCCCCATTTGTCTGTGTTATAAGTCTGGTGTGAAGGATCCTATCGGAATTCCGTTTTACCGTCGTGTTTTCTTGTTATCGGCATTTATTTTAATAAATCCTTTCATTCTTTTTTTGTACATTTCTAAACCGGGTTTTCGTTTGAGTTTATTTTCCGCAGGTTTGAGACAGCCCGCCGGGATCGCTCAGGTAAGCGCTTCAGCTTCCTCTTCTACTTTCTTCCTCCCGTGCATATATAGTGAAATCCGCTATTTGAACTGAACGCCTTGAAGTTACAGCTTGCTATTGGCCATCCGGGACTCTCCCGGTATTAGCCAAGGGGTGTCACACGACAATATTTTGAAATTTCAATACTATATCATTCATTTGTGATTGAAATGATGCTGTTTGAAATAAAAATGTAGAGATATTGAGTTTAAAGCACAATGAGGAAATGACGTAAAGGTTTCCATCCATGACATTCGCGGATTCCTCATTTGTAGTTTTGCCATTGACTGGATATAGTAACATTCAAAGTGGGTACGTTTTTTGTCCAAGTCATTCACGAACCTGCTGTCGATGCTTACATTACTTACATTACTTACAGTCAAAAAAAAAATTAATACTTACATTATTTGCTAACTGGTATCAAACAACTAAAGTATCAAACAAGCCCTGCTACGCCGCTGTTAGACTTTCGGTCTTGTTCAAAAATGAAATTTTGATTTATTTTGGATATTCAGGTGCAAATCAGCATGGCTATCGTTTGCATGAATGAATGATCGTTTTAAGGCCATTTTTCTCCGCTAGAGCGGGGGTTTGCCTTGCTGGCCCCATGACCTCATCGTTCCCTGTTTGAGGCAATGTTTTTTTTATGGCCGGAAGCCCTTGCTGATGCCAACCCTTAGTTGCCTCTTCCAATGCGCAGGGATACAGTGTACCTATTCTAAATCGGGGTGCACACCAGGATCAGGGTATGCACACACACAATCGGGATCATTCATCCCATCAAGCTGGGGCTCAATTTGCCGACCTCAAAAGGATGACAGGCTGAGTCAACCCCCATGGCATTAATTCAGCGATCACCAGGATTAGAACTCAGGATCCTAGGATCCCAAGCCAGCACCCTAACCGCTAAGCCAACACCAGGTTTCCACCAAGTACCAGCATATTATACTTATATCCCACTTATCCCATAAGTGTAATTTTAACAACTCTATAGGTAAAAATCTAAACTATAAAAACCCATTCATGTCTGTGTGTCTCTGTGTGTTGGAAATGTTACACTATGTATTCAAATCTCTTTATTACCTCCACCAGCGAAGGTGGACGATGATTGAAGTTGGACTTCTCGGATAACATTAGATTAGATTAGTCCCCACAGGGCAAAATTAATTAATCACACTCCTTTGCTGATGCATAACCATCTTGGAAAAACCGTTGCAGCTCTATATCTCCGAACCCGCTCAATGGGAAAAATGGAAACATCACTTGTTGTCAAGCACTCCCCATGAGGAATAAGATATGTTAATGATGATGTCATCAGTGCCTTTATTATGTCGTCATAATTCAACAAGTACAAAACTTGATCCGATCAGTATGAATTTTTTTTTTATCTGCAACTGTTAAACTGTACACAAAATTTTTACCACAGGAGCACCTCCTCATGTATAATTTTTATGATAATTATGACGTAATAGGTCACGTGGTACCGGCACCATCTTGGAAAAACTGAAAAATGTTCTACCTACACTAGCGGTCAAAAGTTTTAGAACACCGCAATTTTTCCAGTTTTTGTTGAAATTTACGCAGTTTACTGTCCAGTGAATAACCTGAAATGGTACAAAGGTAAGCAGTAAACTGCTCGAGGATTAAAATAAAGTTTAAGTTAGCAAAAACGGGGAAATAATGTAAATTGCACAGTTATATTGTAAAAAAAGGCCTTCTTCAGGGAACAATTAATGGGTTAACAACTTACAGCTGTTCTGCAGCAATGAAAGTAAATTAAGCCTTGAAAGTTGATGCAAACAATTCCTACAGGTGTCCCAACCTCTGCTGATTACTTGATTACAAACCCCCTGCCTGTACAAAAGCAGTATTGGAACAGACTGTTACACCCTCTGAAGCATTATTTGGACAATATTGCACTGCAGGAAGTAGTATATTGGAAACTGGAGGAAACTCTGACAGGAAGACGTCTGGCAGACCCAAAGCCACAACAGAATCAGAAGACAAGTTTCTGAGAGTCAACAGCTTGCGTGATAGGCGGCTCACAGAACAACAGCTTCAAGCACAGCTTAACACTGGTCGAAGTAAGCAAGTCTCAGTTTCAACTGTGAAGAGAAGACTTCGAGCTGCAGGTTTGACAGGTTGAGTGGCAGTAAGAAAGCCATTGCTAAGATGGCAAAATAAGAAAAAGAGGCTTGCCTGGGCCATGAAGCACCGCCAGTGGACTACTGAAGACTGGAAGAAGGTCTTATGGACCGATGAATCAAAATTTGAAATCTTTGGTTCATCACGCAGGGTTTTTTACGCCGTCGAGTTGGCGAAAGGATGGTTCCTCAGTGTGTGACACCAACTGTCCAACATGGAGGAGGAAGCGTGATGGTCAGGGGCTCTTTTGCTGGATCCAGAGTCAGCGACTTGCGCAGAGTGACTCTCACCCTGAACCAAAAGGGCTACCACAGCATTTTGCAGCGCCATGCAATACCCGCTGATATACGCTAGTTGGTCAGGGGTTCATCCTACAGCAAGATAATGACCCTAAACACACCTCCAGGCTATGTCATAACTACCTTCGAGGAAAAGAACAAGACGGTAGGCTTAAAATCATGGAATGGCCAGCACAGTCTCCAGCCTTAAACCCCATCGAGCTGGTTTGGGATGAACTGGACAGAAGGGTGAAATCAAAGCAACCTACAAGTGCAACACATTTGTGGGAACTTCTGCAACAGTGTTGGGAAGAACTTCCCGAACAATATTTGATTTCCATTGTAGAAAGAATGCCACGAGTGTGTTCAGCGGTTATATCTGCAAAAGGTGGCTACTATGCCGAGTCAAAATTTTTAATTAAGTTTTGTTAAACAAAATGATTCTATAATTTCTTTTTTATCTCCAATTGTTTATTTGTTCTATGCTTAATTTCAGAGTACATTGAGACATTGAACGGTGTAAATTTCAATGAAAACTGGAAAAATTGAGGTGTTCTAAAACTTTTGACCAGTAGTGTATATATCCCCAGAACCGCTCCATGGAAAAAATTGAAACATGGCTCATTGTAAAGAACTCCGCATGAGGAAAAAGTTTTGTTAACGATGACGTCATTGGTGCCTTAATTATGATGTCATCATTCGACAAGTATAACGATTAGTCAGATCAGTTTGAAATTTATTTTAGCGTGATCTAAGCAACAATTATATTGGAGAATGTAAATTTATGATGCAATTGGTCACGTGGTCTGGCAGCCATATTGGATCAGAGAAAAAAACCAACCTTAAAAACAAGAGGTGGCTCGCACCAAGGCCTTCTCAAGACTGCACAGGGTAAGTATTCCATGAATACCACCTAGTTTGTTTGGTGTTTTGTTAGATGGCACCAAACTCAGGCATACTTCCAAAAAGCTTCACCAGTTTCAGGAAATTGCCTGAGTTGGTGCCACCAACTACCGAATATTTACCTCCGCCACCAAAGGTGGACAGAGGTTATGTTTGAACCCCTGTCTGTCTGTTTGTCTGTGAGCAAAGTATCTTAAAAAGTTGTGGACGGCCATTCCTCAGAAATTTGGTGGACAGGTTGGGTGTGTTTTTGATTAGATTTTTTGGGAAGATCCAGATCCTGATGAGCATACTATAATTGTTTAAAGAGAATCTAACAACTCACAAATGAGAGACAGGGCCACAAATGATATACGGTATAGCATGACTTCTCAAAAAGTTGTGGACGGATTGTTACAAAACTTGTTGGATGAGTTGGCTAGGTGACAACAACAAGCTGAATAGATTTTGGTTCAGGTCCGAATCCAGATATGACCTTTCAGTGGGATACGAAATGTAAACTGTTCAGCCGGACGGTGGAATGCTCTCTGCCGAGTCCTCTGAATGGAAGTTTTTGTTTTGCCAGATTAACATAGCACATGCGTAGATTCGCCCAATAATTTTCTCCCATTGTCCAGCAGCGTTATCAATTTGCTGTTAAATTTCTTGGTCCAATGTTGCTCCTCTCTCAAATCGGATGGAGAGATCCTTCCATTGATGTTCTTCAATCTAAGGGTTTAACCTATGCCACGTTTTGAATCCTTATTCCTTTCCAAAGGCACTATTTTCAGTATCGAAGAGCATGCAACAGAAAAGCATGCAACAAAGCATACAACTGCAGAATGAAGTTGATGGAAATCTCCACTCTTCAAACCAAAAGCAAAGTTGAAATATGGCAAATAATTCCACCAGGAATGATGCAATATCAAATTGTGAGTTCAAATAAATGTTGTTTTGACCCCTGTGACCCCTGGGGCATGAACCGGGGGACAAATCCAAAAAATCTGTACATATTTCATGCATCCCGCTATGTTGATTGTATATAAAAAGTTCAATTTATAAATATTTTAAAACGTGCCCGTAATTTCATTTTCTGGTATTTGACCTTTTGACCCTGCGCGGGGCCTAGGGAACAGGCCCAAACATGATACTGCTCTTGCACCTTCCTGCCATGTGATATACCACCTTTAGAGGCCATTTTTCCCCGTCATGTGATGTGATGCCATGTGATGATCCTGTGTGATGCCATGTGATCATGTGATGCCATGATGTGATGCCATGGCTTCCTGCCATGTGATGATCAACCGTTTATGAGGAGATAGGCTGACGGACAGACTGATTTCTGATTACAATCCCCCCAACCCCCCTACCTCTTTTTAAAAGCGTGGGGATAATAAAGTCCTCCTTTCAATGGAGAAAATAAGAACCAGGATGCGATGACATTTTCACCATTTTCCAGATTCTTGAAGAACCATCATGTGACATTGATTGATTCTCATCGTCAAGAGGACATGGTCCATCTTGGTTCTGCAGAGCTGCCGGGTCTTGCTTAACTAAGGTAGCTAGACTTGGTCGAGGTGAAATACACATCGAAAGAGTTGAGCTAGGCCTGCATTTTTCTGCAAAATAGCAATAAATGAGAAAATATTCAGAAACCGTTATGTTTATCAAAAATAACACCATATATTGGTAAGGTATACATGTTCAACAAAGGACTGGAGACAAATTCAGAGGTTTTGTTGATTCTTTTTAAAATCACAAAATGAGGATGTCTGTCCGTAATGGCAATTTTACATCCAAAAAAGGAGTCTTAGAATGGAGCGAAGAGCAACACATCTTCTGATGTAGGGCTAAAGGCCATTCAGAAATGACATCCAATGATGTCAGAATGGCAAGAATATCTCAAAAGGTCAATACTACGTGCAAGTACCAGTAGAAGGAATGACTCCCTCTCATCCCCTGAAGAAGCCACCGTTAGGAATCCAAAGGGAGTTGTTGCCATTCCTAATGCAAAACAGCCTTAAACTGAGACAGAGTCTGCACAGGAGGGTCCATTTTCTTAAATCTATGCCCAAGAATATCCCAAGCCTGTGCTTTTGGATTTAAACCGAGACTCCTTGCTGTCAAGTTCTGATGACATCGTTTCGCAAGAAGTTGGTAATTGCACGAGAATGTTGGGGTTTTGTCATCCATGAATACAGGTCTTGTGAGAAGGGGGTGATTATAAAATGTGGAATTAGCAACATGATCCAAAATATCCCAACAATACTCTTTACCTGTCAGGTTACCCTGTGCGGCGACAATGTCAGGTTTACAACCACAACAGGCAGCCCCATATCATAGCGGTTTCACCATTAAACAGGATGGACTCTACAATGTTCTTGGGTGTATAGAGTGTGTTCGGTTGCCGCAAAACACAAGTGATATCATCCGTTGCATGCAGGAGAAAGACTCATCAAAGCAATGGATCTTTATCCAGGATGTGAGATTCAAGTGTTGAGGTGTCTGCTACCATGCCAAGTGGGTTGCTTTGTGTTCTGGAGTGAGAAGAGGGCACCTCGTCGGTCTGCTGGAATTTGTAACCCGCAGCACAAAGCTGGTTCCAGACAGTTATCGTGGATAACCTTCGTCGGAGATTCCATTCATGCCAAAACAATGTGCTTGTGGCAAAAGGAGTATATGCCTGAAAAGTCTGATCAGAGCTGCATTTTCGCTGTTGGAGGTCACCCTGTGTTGTCAACATCGAGGCCTGTGCTTAACATCATTGGTTTGTTAATGTTTGCGGACCAATCCGCTGATATCAGCCTGATGGAAGCCAAGTTGATGTCCAATTTCACTGGAAAGGGAATCGCAGGATTGCTCACCTCAACGATTTGCCATCTCTGGGCATCATCAAGTCTTCTTAAGGTCATAGTAACACAGTACACAATCCACCGATGGAAGTACGCAATGATATCGTTGTTTCATCCAGGTGTATATTTCCTTTCAGCGGAAGGCACCACTACCTCTGCTGGTATTGCATTCATCTGGCGATCTGACCTGGATTCATTTTGCTTGGTGACTTGGAAGAGGTTAGAGAATAAAAGCTTCCATTCTCCTCCCAATTCTGTTGGATCGATTACACATCCAGTCAAAGACCATTTTCATTCAATGATGGGCTCAAACAGCTTTCAACAAAGAGAGAAAAAAGTTGGCTTTCATCGTAGTATTTGGAGCTTATTGGCCTTAAAGAGCTTATTGGCCGTAAAAAAACCTTTGGAATTTCTTCTCGGGCAACATCTTTCAAATCATCTCCATTATGTAAAATGGAGAACTAGTCTTGATTGTGAAGACTACCATCGATCGGCGGACAGGTAAAACAAAGGATGAAACCAACAGGATGTTTATTGAGGTATGCCAACCACCATGGGAAGAAAGAAGGTGATGTTTTAGTCGTTAACCCTTCGTCGGGGCATAATGAAGAATTGACAGCGTTTATCTCCAGTACTCGACGAAGGGTTAACACCGAAAGTCAGCTTCCTCTTGCTCCCCATGGCAGTTGGCATACCTCAATCAACTTCCTGTTGATTCCATCCATTATCTCTAATATGGTTTCCAAAAGGATACACAGTATGTTGTACACTTGATTATCCTTCAGCCAACCGTTGGGACAGAAATTATTGCTTTAAACACGATTTGGGATATACATGGACCCAAATAGTCGACCCAAGGTTAATACTATAGGATGGTGCAGTTTTCATGTAAGAAGCACCTCTGTTGACCTTCTCATCTATGAGACAGCTCTTCCCAACTGCTATCTTTTGTTATGATGCTCAATTCATTTTCAGTGTTTTAACCCATAAATCCATAAATTCTAACATTATCATGTCAAGGCACAAGGTTGCAACACTTGCTTAAACATCTGTTACAGCTTCTAAGGCTCTTGGAGGAGCTTATGTGGAGAACTGTTATGCCTTCTTAAGGTAAAGGTAGAAATACCGTTATGTATTTTTACCAATAACCAAAATATGTTTCGTTTTAACTGATTGCTGTATGCTCCGAAGAGTTGTCGTAAAGCCAAAGGGGGGACATGGGGGGCACACCACGTGACACAGGGCACCTGAGAAATATATATTTAATTGTGTCTTTCTTGTGCTTGCTTGTGCTTGTGTGTTTGCTTCAAAAAACTAGATTCACTGCAAAACGTGTTGATTCACGACTCGGTCATATCCAACCTTGGGGACATTTTTCCACCATCTTCTAAGGATGAAAATTATGGGAATTAGTTGTAAGTTAACCTCGAACAGGGGATGATGTAATATGTATCCCTTGATCTTTGTGTGCCTGGTTTCTTATGTTTCACTACCAAATGTTCACATCATAGAACTTTATTATAGGAATGCAGCGCTGGGCCTTGGAAAGCCCAGCTTGTTTGGAATTAGAGCCTGAGAAATATCTTCCTTTTTGTGTCTTCAAAGGCCCTCTCTTGTCTGAGGTCATAATTAGCGCAGCGTTTTTCCTGTTATTTCATGTATATAACAAATTGTATTTTGCGGAGTTTTTAGAGGGTGGCTTGGACTTGCAGGTCTTGTGTGACAAGGCCCTGTGATTTCAAGGCCTGCTCCACAATATTGTGTTTGCTCGATTTTGTATTAAACCTCATTTTGCTGCTTCAAGGTGCCCCTTCTTGAGTTCCAACGGGGGGGGCAAACCGACATCTGGTGTCAGGAGTGGGATACATCCAGGTGCATGTCGAGGGGGGCCACGCTCCTCAGGTCGGGGAGAGGCCAAAAAGCCAGCGCTGGCACCATTTGGGCTGAGGTAAGCATATTTGCACTCCCAAATTTAAAGCCTCTCTCTTCCATTTGGATGCGTGGGGCCTCTGGACTGTACTTGAGCATGTATCTTGAACCAAATTGAAGCAACCAGTGGATTAATGAATCGAGCAAGGAGGGCGCCCTAGGTTAGGAGGGATAGCCCTCGAGGGATAGCCTCAGGTTAAGGTATCCCCGGCGTGGGAGTAGGTAGCTAGACCCCGGCGTGGGAAGGAAGAATAGACCCAGGCGTGGGTGGATATGGATAAGGATATGGATAAGGATATGGAAGAATAAGGATAAGAATGGGTAATAGATATTGGTGTTAAGAATACTCCGGCGTGAGTACTGTGTTAAGAGAAGGGTATTAGAGATCGGGGGGCGGCCCGATCTTCGACCCGCTGGAGGGACTAGCCCAAGGAAGGTAGGACGATAAGTATTTTAAGTTAAGCTACGCACTGGATGTGCGTATCTGATAAACCCCCCCCTCAAGGCCTTCTTTGTCCTGTCTCAGGATTTAAGGCATACACATCCAGTGCATTTTACCTAAAGGTAGGGAGTTCTGACAATATATGCTAAAGGCAGGTCAGGTATTTGCTATTTCCGGACAAGAGATGAGTTTAGATCTGCAAGAAGTAACAGAGAAGATTATAATGTCCGAGGTGTGTGGAATCCAGCTGTGAACACGTGAGCCAAAACGTGCAGGCAGGTTGCCGGGGCAACGGGGTAGCTGCCTCGCGGGGAACCGCGAGGTGGGAGGGAATCGAGATAGGAATGCGGATATCCCATGCGGTGCACAAGCAGGGGACACATTCGCGTGCCCGAGGCAGGCGAGGGAGGATTATAACAAGAGACAATGATTAAAACAGTGAGACATGGGAGATATCAGTGATTTTTACATTTGGAAATAGGAACCTTATGTGATTTTTGGAGAAGGATAAATTAAACTGGAATCAGAAAAGCGCAGGTACCAGATAGGAGAAAGGCAGGAGAAGTGCTGAGACTTCAAGAGCAGAGGAAGAAGCAGATAAAGCACAGGAAGAAAGAAATCCAGGTAGAAACCAAGGGATGGATAGGCTCACAGCAAGGAGCCAGGTAAGTTCACAGGTAGGTTGGATTGGAGTGTGCATGAGTGTGCATGAATTTATACTGTATTGTATGGAGAATGAAGTGTCAGTCACATGGTGTGTGTGTATAAGGGAATGAATGATCTGTCATTGCAGCGTGTATTTGTGTTTATTGTGTGTGTGTCATTGATGTGTGTCATTGATTGACAAGGGGTTCCCCAAATTGCCTGCAGGCGTTGGGCAATCCGGATGAGTACTTTGGAATGATTGAGTAAATTTGGGGAAGAAATAAAAGGTATCAGTTTAGATTTTGAGATGCCATGTGGGACTCAGTCTGCTGGGGAAAATTGGCAGGGAATAATGAGTATGTTATGGAGAGCATGTGTCACAGGGCTTTAAAACAAGTGTTCAATTACATCCCCACATTAACGGCTCTCCAGATGTAGCAAGGGAGAATGGGAGTAAAAGTCAAAAATGATAGGCTGTCAACCGACTGGGTGTTTATTCAACGGCATGGCCGGGGCTTGTATTTGGCCGACTTGGGATGGCAGAATGCGTTGAATGAAGGCAAGAATGACATGTGATGCTGGCGTGAGTCCAATCGGAAGGATGGATGGTTATGGTTTCACCCGGTCTGTTTATCTGTCTGTCTGTCCGGACACGGAGCTCTTGGGGAGAGCCAGGATGGGTTGGGGTGACCAAGATGAATGTGGACAATATATAATTGTTTGCCATTGTGAAAATTTGCCCTCGATTTGGGACGAAGACATATGGCATTTGCTGTCCGGCTCATTGATACTCCTATGTGATGCGGGGTATGTGTGTGGTGATGGTGTCTGGGGCCTCGGGGTTTGCCCCTGCCTATTTGCCGGTCCGTCTTGGCTGTCTGTTACATTTGACCCTCAGAAAAGGTTTCGTGAAAGGGGTTACACTTGATGGGCCAACTTATGGACAGGAACATGGAATTTGTACAGAATGCAGGCGATAACCCACCTGTGTCTATCTCTGTGTGTGTGTCCGTATTTGTCTGGCTTTCTGGCTGTCCATGGAGTCATGTCTCTGAACACTGATTTTGAGGGAGTTGCGGGTGTGATGGAGTTGCAGGTGCGGACCAAAGCGGTGTCCGCGGTGTTTACTGGGGGTCGAATGTCACTCCCTCAGTGTCTGCAGACTTGTCGTTCGGCAGTGTCGAAAGACAGGTTCGATTGTCGGTCTGTCTGCTTGATTTTCGGGTCTCACTCCGAGTATATGGTCGTTTTCTGTTTTGTGCTTTAATGGTGGTTGATTTGACTTCCCTGAAAGGGGGACAATAAATATTTGGTGTTAGCTGTTGTCATTTCGGATGTTTGCAGTTGTAATGTGGAGCCAGTCTGTCTGTCCGACTGGGTGTGTCTGACTGCGTCTGCAGATATGGATCAAGGAGGAGCAGTGTCTGCGGTGTCTGTTATGGTGTCGAATGTCATTCACTGTGTCTGCTGACGTGTCGTGTGACTATGGTGACTATGATGGTGTGTCCTGGCGGGAAGAATCGTGGCAGCCTACAGATTTGAATGGAATGGCCTCTGTGAGACCATCCTGTTAGTACGTTGGGGGTTCGTCTGTCTGTCTGTCTGTGTCTGTCTGTGAATGGAAACTCAGAAAATTGGATTGGACTTCGACAGAAGGCAGGTGGGTGGTCACCTGCTGTGAATTGTGGTGGATCTTGGTTAACGTATATCTACGGACAAGAGCTGCACTTTATTTTAGTAAGTGACTGGGAAAGTTTGTTTTAAAAAGTGCCAGTGGAGTTGTTTAGAGTTATGAAGGTCACAGCTCGCTGGAACCTCTTTGTTTATGTTTGGCTGACTTACACTGGCTAGTGTATGGGAAAAAGGGGGACTGAAAATGCTTTGAATTTGCAGCCTGGCGGACAAGAGCTGTGTTTGGGAAGGTTAGAATCCAGCATTTTGCAGCCCTGAGCAGGGGGGATTGCCCATTGGGCATGTTTAGGATTTAACAGAGTGGTGGAGGTCTGTGGAAATATGAATCCAATGTTTGATGTATACTGTGTCGGTGTGCTCTGACTTCGAAGGAAGATGATGCGATTATTTCAGATTTATCATAGTTAAGTTTGAGAAAGTTGATTTGAAGCCAGGATTTATTTCAGTGATGCAGTTCGTCAGGATAGAGTTGAGCAGTGGATTTGTGTCTGTCAGAGGTAAGATTTGAACCAAGAAAGGGCGGTGCCGGTAATGTTAAAGGTGCGATTCCAGGGAGGGCCAATTAGGCACTTTGAAGTGATTAACATCGGAATGCATCTCATGGAGGACCACCAGCTGTTCAAGGGAGGAAAGGTGTGAAATAGTGACGTCATCCTCGCTGGAAATGTGGTTGGGAATGGCAGGATTGACACGAGAGTCACAGTGGGTGAAAAAATTGACCAACATGAGAATTAGGTTTATTTCAATAAATAGATCAGGTTATTTTCTTTTTATTATTTGTTTATTGGGAAAATTGGGAATATTCATAATATTGGGCAGCTATTGGGCCAGAGGCTAAAACAGGTGTCTGCAACAGGTGCATGGGATGCTAAGAGAGGTATTAGAGGACATTGGATTGACTTTAAATTGAAATGAGAATTGAACAGGTGGATTAGGAAAATGGGTTTGTTCAAATAATCGTGGCATCTGTGGGTTGCAACAATTTTGTGCCAGAATAGTGTATGGGGAACCGTCATCTGGGAAGCGTCGTTAAATGGCAGTAGGTTTAGACAGGTATTGAAAGGGTTCGTGCAATGTCATTTTGGGGCACCACTCGACACAAGGGTGGTAGAGAGCTGAAGTGAATTCTGCCAATATGGTGCAATAGGGTGACAACTGAGTTTTGTTTGGAAAACTATTTGTTTGCAATCTTGGTTCGTACATAAGCTGGCAAAGAGATTATGCCAGTCTGAGGGAGTTTGTGTCCTTTGGATGGGAGCTGGAGCCTTGTAGGGTTGGGGCTGGTGGCTCGCCATTGTCTGTCTGCCAGTTATGGTGGGCAGAGGGAAGAGGGAGTGATACTGCTCTGGCCTCTTGCTTGGCAGAATTGAGTATTGCTGGTTTTACCCCTGTTCAAAATTGAGCTCTCGAGAGCTGATTAACATTAGGATGCATCTCTCAAGGGACCCCTGGGTGGTCTCGAGAGCTGAGGTGTGAAATATGATGATTTTGTCTTGTGGACAATTTGTGGGTGGCTAGACAGACGCGCCTGGAAGGGGACATTGTATTGATGTGGGTTGAGTCTGACGGAAAGGATTTGCTGAGGAAGTGTTGAAGAAGGTTGTTGGAAGTGCAAAGATGATAGAGGAACGATGTGTAAATAAATGTTTACTCTACATGGGTGACTCTAGGTTCTAGAACCTAGGACAAAGCGCAGGGAAAGGAAATATTTTTCCAGTGGATTATACTGGTGCGAAATTCGCTTGAATACCAGTTGATGTATTTTGATATTTAACTACCAGCTGCTAATAACGTGAATTATGGTATGAGTCGGTGGATAATTTGTTTACACAGGATGATTAGTGAGATGAGTGAATGATATTAGATGCAGGGAAAAAATATAGGAAAAATTGTGCTTCAGATTTTGAGACACTGATGGGATGGAAGCAATACGAGATGATGTTTGCAAATATGTGTTTACAAAAAATGATGGTTGCACATAGGAAGACAACAAAGCAAGATGGAGACAATGTAGTGAGTTTCTACATTGACTGATCATAATTGGGGGGGGGCTAGGAATTGTGATTTGTAGTGTACTAACCAAGGCTTTAGTCCTTGCATGTGTGAGAAAGTTTACCACAGGATGGACCCTAAAGACGACCCCGGAAAGGGCCATGGTGATGACCGCCAAGCTGACCACGGATCCAGATGCTACTCCGGCTGTCGACGTGACTGCAGACTACGGATCCTGGAACAACGACCCGAACGAGTCACTGGGCAGCAATGATGAGATCGCCGCTTCCGAAGATTGTTCTTCCTTGATTGATTTGCCTGAAAAGGATTATATTACTGATGACTATTTTAACTGCATTGACAAACTGGATTTGGATTCAGATGTGAACGTGCTCTGGCCCTCGCGGGCGTCGCTTAATGATTTTTGTGCTGTTACTGTCTCACGAGCTCACAGTAAATCAACCATTGTTGACCCGGCCCCGGCTTTTGACTCAACTCCGACCGAAGAGGCATGGCGGGACTTCAGAGCATTGCGGGCTGCCTGGAAGCCGAATGCTCTAGGCCCCAACGCGTCACATGCAGACACCATGACCTACCTAAGGGCGGTCTCTCTCTTTATCTCGAAGGGTAGGGCTTGACTGCTGCTGACCGTCTGTGCCACAGCCCTAAGCCACCCGAGGATGATGTTACGGATGATGAATCCGATGATGATGTGGGCCACTTGCATGGGTCCCCGACTGATGTTTATGTCTCAATGCAGGCCTTGCCTCTTTATGTTTCACGAGCTCACCTTTATGTCTCACAAGCTCACAGTGAGTCAAACGTCACTGACCCAATCCTGGATTTGGACCCAACTGCACACCCAAGCCTGGATGGTGAGGAACTCAACATTGGAGATACTCTGAGTTCCGAATCTGATTGTTTTGAAGATTCGTCCATGGATGACGGCGGGGGAAGCAGCATCGCCTCGGACGACCTCGACTTTGACCCAAAGGAAGTTTCTCTCCCTCCTCTGGACCGTTATGCTTGTTTTTGGCCATAGGTTTAAGCCACCTGATACTGATGACATTGTGTCTTCCCCAGATCACCAGCATGTAAGAGACCTCATGAACATGAATATCGATTGAGCGCTGAAGATCTCCAAGGATCTCACCTGGGGAAGCCTGGGCGAGCTCCAGTCGGGGAGGAGTCCTGGCCGCACCTCTGTGGACCAAGGGTGGGTCGGGAGATCTTCCTGGGTGTGGACCCCGGTGGAACCAGAGGTCTTCGTTGTGGATTTGACGCGCTATTCGATCTTCATGCCTCTACGGTCTCACCTCATACACCCATCTACACCTGACTTACATCATACACCCACTTACACCCACTGACACCCACACACCCGCGGAGCATCCTGCTGAGTGCGATGTGTGGTACTGGGTACGGGACATGCTCACTGGGCTGCATTCGCGTGGTACGTTTAGTGAACCCTTTACACTGTCTATCTCACCTCTCTTGGAGGATTTTTCATGCCATTTGATCACCCCGCTTTTACGGACTTATACACTGTATACTTTGCATACTCACATACAGACGCGAATCATCCTACTGAATATGTGTGGTGCTTTGGGTACGGGACATGCTTACTGGGCTGCCTTCGCGTGATATGTTGAATGACTTTCCTGATTGGTTTTGTTTCTGCTTTGTTTGAAATAAAGGCCTTTGATTGGCTCATAGATAACGTTGTATTAAAGCGCGGCGTTACGCGCTCTGCTTGTGAGCAAGGAGGAAGCGGACAAGCGGTAACATATAAACGTCTTTATTGTAAGACTACACTGTAACACTGTACTCCTCCGGGCTGGTCGCCCGGGGTATATCATGAGGCCACGCCTACCCCTCGGGCGTGGCCACCGCCCACTTGGTGCGTGGAATGATGTCACCACGCCAGTGGGCTTTTGTGTCCGCCACACGCGCCCCCCCAGAATTCCCGCGCACCTGGAGGGCCAGTTTGCGGGGCAGACGAATGACCCGGCCGAAGCGCCCCCTGGCGATCGGCGGCGTCCGGGGTGCAGGGATGCCAGGTGGGATGCCCCTGGCTGCTCCTGGGATGGGTGCAGGACCGGGGGGCGGCGTGGCGGCGGGGCTGGGCGGTGCCGGGGGTCCGCCCGCAGGAGGGCGGCCCCGACGTGGGGGTCGGGCCACTGGCGGTGGATGGTCCACATCGAGGTGGGCCGGCTTGAGGCGGTCTACCGAAACGCGGTCAGGAGTACCGCCGATGTCCAGGGTGAAGTGCTTCGCCCCGGTCTCCAGCACGCGGAAAGGCCCGTCGTACGGGGGCCGCAGTGGTGTCCGATGGGCATCGTGGCGGACGAAGACGTACTCCGCCGTGCGAAGCTCCGGGGCGACGTGCGTCGGTGGGTGCCCGTGGCATGCCGTTGGCACCGGGGCGAACCTCTGGGCGGTCTCTTGCAGAGCGGAGCGCTGCTGTGCCGCGGACCATGGTGCCGTGGAATCGGGGAGGAACTCGCCCGGCACCCGCAGCGGTTGCCCGAAGACCAACTCCGCCGCGGATGCGCGCAGGTCCTCCTTGGGCGCCGTCCGGAGGCCCAGCAGGACCCAGGGGAGCCTGTCGACCCAGCCGCCGTCGCGGAGGGTGGCCCGGAGCGCGGCCTTCAATGAGCGGTGAAATCGCTCACACAGGCTGTTAGCCTGGGGGTGGTAGGCCGTGGTTCGGTGCAGCCGGACCCCGAGCCCCTGTGCAACCGCCCCCCAGAGCTCCGAGGTGAACTGGGGGCCGCGGTCGGATGAGATGTCTGAGGGGGCGCCGAACCGGGCGACCCAGGTGGCGATGAAAGCCTGCGCGACATCGGCCGCCGTTGTGGACGCCAACGGCACGGCCTCCGGCCACCGGGTGGTGCGGTCCACCATGGTGAGGACGTGGGTGAAACCCCGCGAGGGGGGCAGAGGTCCCACCAGGTCCACGTGGACGTGGTCAAACCGGCGTTCCGGCACCGTGAACGGGGCCAACGGGGCCTGGGTGTGCCGGTGCACCTTGGCGCGCTGGCACGCGAGGCATGTCCTGGCCCAGCCGCGGACGGCCTTCCGGAGGCCATGCCAGACGAACTTGTCGGCGATCAGCCTTTGGGAGGCCCTCGCGCCCGGGTGGGACAGGCCGTGGATGGCGTCAAACACCTGGCGCTGCCAGCCCGCGGGCACAATGGGGCGGGGACGCCCGAGGGAGACGTCGCACAAGAGGGCCGCGCCCGCGCCGTCGAACGGCACCTCGGTGACGCGGAGGCCCGTGACGGCGGTCCGCAAGGCCTGGACGTCGGGGTCAGCGGCCTGGTCCGCTGCCATCCGGGCATAGTCGATGCCGAGGTGGACTGCGTGGGCGACGGCCCGGGAAAGGCAATCCGCCACCGGGTTGTCCTTCCCCGCGACGTGCTGGATGTCCGTCGTGTACTCGGACACGGCCGAGAGGTGACGCTGCTGCCGGGCCGACCACGGCTCGGTGACCTTGCCCATCGCGAAGATCAGCGGCTTGTGGTCGACGAAGGCAGTGAACGCCCGGCCCTCGAGCAGATGGCGGAAGTGCCTGACCGCCAAGTGAAGTCCGAGCAACTCGCGGTCGAAGGTACTGTAACGGCGTTCGGGCGGGCGAAGCTGCCGGCTAAAGAACGCCAGCGGTTGCCAAGCTCCACGCACCCATTGCTCGTGCACCGCGCCCACCGCGTAGTCCGAGGCATCGGTGGTGAGGGCGATCGGTGCATCGGGCGCCGGGTGCGCGAGCATGGTGGCGTTAGCCAAGGCGAGCTTCGCGCCCGTGAACGCCGTGTCCATCTGCTCGGTCCAGGTAACGTCGCCTTTGCCCGGCTTACCTCGGAGAGCTTCGTGCAGGGGGCGCAGGAGCTGGGCGATACGGGGCAGGAACCGATGGTAAAAGTTCACCATGCCCAGGAACTCCTGCAGCCCTCTGATCGTGCGGGGGCGCGGAAACCCCTTCACCGCCTCCACCTTGGCCGGCAGGGGGACGGCTCCGTGCCTGGTGACACGGTGCCCCAGAAAATCGATTGTGGCGGCGCCGAACCGGCACTTTGCGGGGTTCACAATCAGGCCATGCTGGCCCAGGCGTTCGAAGAGCGTGCGGAGGTGGCGTAGGTGCTCTTCGCGGGACGCGCTGGCGACGAGGATATCGTCCAGGTAGACGTAGACAAAATCCAAGTCGCGCAGGACGCTGTCCATCAGTCGCTGGAACGCCTGAGCCGCATTCTTCAGACCGAAGGGCATGCGCAGGAACTCGAAGAGTCCGAATGGCGTGATGACCGCCGTCTTCGGGACGTCCTCCGGCCTGACGGGGACCTGATGGTAGCCGCGTATGAGGTCCACCTTCGAGAAGAAGGACCTGCCCGCCAAACGGGCGGAAAAGTCCTGAATGTGGGGGACGGGGTAGCGGTCGGGAGTCGTGGCGTCATTGAGACGGCGATAGTCCCCGCACGGTCGCCATCCCCCGCCGGGCTTCGGCACGATGTGCAGCGGCGACGCCCAAGCGCTCTCTGAGCGCCGAACGATGCCGAGTCGCTCCAGCGTAGCGAACCCCGCTTTTGCCACCGCCAGCTTCGTCGGCTCGAGGCGGCGTGCCCGGGCGTAGACCGGTGGCCCGACGGTGGGGATGTGATGGGCCACCCCGTGCTTGACGGCCCCCGCCGAGAAGGTGGGCCGCGTGAGGGCCGGGAAGCCGGCGAGGAGGCGGGTGAATGCGTCCGCTGCCGGAAGCGTACAGACCAACGTGGCCGGAACCGAATCGTTCGGCAAGCCGCTTGGCAAGCCGCTCGTTGAGCTGGGCAACGCACATGCGAGCGAGCTGAACGTCTCGGCCTGGACAAGCCGTCTGCGCTTGACGTCGACCAGGAGCCCATTAGCGCACAGGAAGTCCGCGCCAAGCAGTGCCATGGGCACGTCGGCGGTGACGAACGTCCATCGGAAAACCTGCCCTCCAAACCGCAGAGAGAGGCAGCGTTTTCCGTACGTACGGATGGGCGTCCCGTTCGCGGCAAGCAGCGCGGGGCCCCCACCCGCGGCGTGCTTGTCTGACGTGCCGGCGGGAATGACACTCACCTGTGCTCCCGTGTCGCACAGGTAACGGCGCCCGGAGAAGGTGTCCGTTATGAACAGCAGGCTGCTCGAACGGCCGGCGCTCATCGCCACAATTGAGCGCCGGCCCGGGCGTTTCCCGACCCGTTGAAGGAGCACGGCGGATGACACCGCCGAGCTTCGTGGCCGAACTTGGCGTGGAACCAGCACCAGGTGGTGGAGCTGGAGGAGCGCGGCTGGCTCCGCCAGGCCGGTGGAGTCGACGGGTTTCCCCGCGGTGGCGGTTTTCGCCGCGGCGGTGGGCGGGGCGTGGCGGCGTTCACGAGGTGCGTATCAGCATGCTGCTGAAACTCAGCGTGCTGTAGAAGATGATGCTGTGGAACAGCAGCGTCGAAGGCCGTGACGGCCACGCCAACGCTCGCCCGCGTGTCCGAAGCGGCGAAGTACTTGTCCGCCTCGGCCGCCAATGCTCGGGGTTCCGTTAGCCCGGTCCCGGCCAACGCGAGGCGAACCTGCGCTGGAAGTTGGCGACGGAAAAGCGCCCGGAATAGCGAACCGGGGGCTTCGTCGCCCAACAGTGACAGCATATGGTCCATTCGGACCGACGGGCGCGTCTCACCGAGCTCGGGGAGATCCAGGAGGCGATCGGCCCGTGCGTCGTCCGTGAGGCTGAACGTGGCTAGGAGTAGCCGCTTGAGTGCCTCGTACTTGTGGCCGTCCGGTGGGTGGCGAAGGACGGACACAACTCGAGCGGCCGTGCCGGGCCCGAGGGAGGCGACGACGTGGCAGTAGCGCGTGTCATCGCCGGTGAGGTGCCGAAGCTGAAATTGGGCTTCGGCCTGGACGAACCAGACTTCGGCCTGAGCCTCCCAAAATTCCGGAAGTTTGACGAAGGCGGCCATGGCGATGGCGTCGCGTGTGGAAGGATCGCTCCGGCAGATCCAACGTCGAGGGTCACCAGTAAAGCGCGGCGTTACGCGCGCTGCTTGTGAGCAAGGAGGAAGCGGACAAGCGGTAACATATAAACGTCTTTATTGTAAGACTACACTGTAACACTGTACTCCTCCGGGCTGGTCGCCCGGGGTATATCATGAGGCCACGCCTACCCCTCGGGCGTGGCCACCGCCCACTTGGTGCGTGGAATGATGTCACCACGCCAGTGGGCTTTTGTGTCCGCCACAGTATCTTAGATCCAAAAGGGCGGTATGTAGAGAATTGTTATGCCTTCTTAAGGTAAAGGTAGAAATACCGTTATGTATTTTTACCAATAACCAAAATATGTTTCGTTTTAACTGATTTCTGTATGCTCCGAAGAGTTGTCGTAAAGCCAAAGGGGGTACATGGGGGGCACACCACGTGACACAGGGCACCTGAGAAATATATATTTAATTGTGTCTTTCTTTTGCTTGCTTCAAAAAACTAGATTCACTGCAAAACGTGTTGATTCACGACTCGGTCATATCCAACCTTGGGGACATTTTTCCACCATCTTCTAAGGATGAAAATTATGGGAATTAGTTGTAAGTTAACCTCGAACAGGGGATGATGTAATATGTATCCCTTGATCTTTGTGTGCCTGGTTTCTTATGTTTCACTACCAAATGTTCACATCATAGAACTTTATTATAGGAATGCATCGCTGGGCCTTGGAAAGCCCAGCTTGTTTGGAATTAGAGCCTGAGAAATATCTTCCTTTTTGTGTCTTCAAAGGCCCTCTCTTGTCTGAGGTCATAATTAGCGCAGCGTTTTTCCTGTTATTTCATGTATATAACAAATTGTATTTTGCGGAGTTTTTAGAGGGTGGCTTGGACTTGCAGGTCTTGTGTGACAAGGCCCTGTGATTTCAAGGCCTGCTCCACAATATTGTGTTTGCTCGATTTTGTATTAAACCTCATTTTGCTGCTTCAAGGTGCCCCTTCTTGAGTTCCAACGGGGGGGCAAACCGACACTTATACATACAAGATACAAAAAGGGACATCATATTGCAAGGAGGAACATGAACAGATTGCAGGAACGTTGTTGGGGCTGTTTTGACTCTTCTATCTTGGTGGTCGGCTGAAATGTTTGTACAAGCACAATGGAATGATGTGCTCATTTCCAAGTGTGTTTCACAACCTGATACAGGCCGTACACTTTAATCTGGTTCGCGGAAGCTGAATTTCATAAATTTCCTTTGGTATATTAATCTTCGTCATTTTAGATCAGTAGTTTTAGTAATAGATTTTTAGATAAAATCTACAAATCCAGGATATTTAACAATATTTTACAAGTGTATTTTTCAAACTAAATTTATGTGGTAACTTACTTTAAAACAACTTGGGATATTGTTTTTGCCAAATTTTCCACAATGGCAAATTGGACGTGTATCCAATAAAATGGCACGGCTTCAGTACAATCCTACTCCTGACACCAATTTCACGAGATGATGAGGCACTCCCAGGTTTATAAAAGTGACAATTATAAAATAGCATTAAAATGTATTCCAACTCTATCTTCAAGCCAGTTGTCATATATATTTTTGTGAACTGGAAAATTTGGAAATGTTTTTAAAAGTCAGTAAAAATAAATAAATAATTTTATCAAAATATTATGTCCAAAGTTTGTTCAGATTGTATTACAATCCTGCAATATTATGGATGTAGGTTGACATTGGCTGCTCTGCAACCATGGGCATGCAGAAATAATTTCCTCAAGATCAAAACTCAAAGGCTGGCCACTCATTCTGCATCACTTTTCCTTTTTCTTGTCCAGTCCTGTATGCCTGTTGTCTTGGTATAGTGAAAGTCCCAGCCTCTGCCACTTGTCCTGCAATATCTGTTCCATCCTTCAGCAGCATCCCGTTTTTCTGATCCGACATCATTTGCTCTGGATTTCCACTTTTCTCTATTTTCCCTTCGTGCTTTCCACTGTTAACACCAACTCCGACACGAGCACGCATTCGTCCCAGTCTTTTGGCTTTCATCTTTGGCAAAGTGTGAAGACCAGAGGATGCTTCATTCCAGTTGCACGCTCCGGGGGCTTTGGAAGAGTATCCATCCACGCCGCTCATTTCTGTATCCACGTGAACGCAAGCCGTCCTCGAAGGAGAATCGGCAACACGTGCGGTGCCCTCTGGAGGAGATTCTGATGCTTGCAAGGACCTCGGATAAGTATTGTCCGTGGGAGAGAATGTGAACACGTCACTGCCAGATCCTGTTATCACAATCGGAGAACAGGTGGGATGAGTGAAGACAACGAGTAGAAATTACCATCAGTACAGTCTATTTCCTGTGACATTCCCGTGTGTGTGTGTGTGTGTGTGTGTGTGTGTGTGTGTGTGTGTGATGTTTTCGTGGAGTTGTATTGGATCGAGCTTTCTTTATAATTACAAAATAAATAACAAAAACAATTTTATAACATTGTAACAAATAATACATTACTTAATATGAATAATATTAACAACAATAATAATATTGGTATAATTTAGCAATAATAATAACAAACATAGATAATCCTCCTCCCACCGCCCTGGCCCAAGCACATCTGGGTTTGGCAAAAGGTAGGCTAATGCTCAAGCACTACAGTAGGCAGTTATTGTACAATTGAAGATTCTTTATCTCTTTGTCTAGCAAATGTATATGACTAAGATTTAGTGATAAATTTGGCATGCCCTTGCGATACTGGGTGCATATCGATGATTATATACACAAAGTTAACTTGTAAAAAAAAAAACTTTCAACAAGTATTTTACATGTAAAAACTTCTCATGACATAAAAAACCCACATTTAAGTGGATGATTATTAGCACAATCTGTAAACCTGCTGCCCTTTGTTGTTTAGCTCCTCCGTGAGCCAAGACTGACCCATGTACGGAACTAAAACTAAGAATGTTTTGTAAGACATGACCAAGAATATTGATGAGTTAAAAAAAACATTGGACAACTTAAATTATATTGTCATTACGCCAAGATAAAACGTTCCCTAAATCGACTACAAAAGGATGAGGTGTGTGTGTGTGTGTGTGTGTGTGTGTGTGTGTGTGTGTGTGTGTGTGTGTGTGTGTGTGTGTGTGTGTGTGTGTGTGTGTGTGTGTGTGTGTGTGTGATGTTTTCGTGGAGTTGTATTGGATCGAGCTTTCTTTATCTATCTATAATTCCAGTAATCTCTGTTTGTACGTTTGTACGTCTGTACGTCTGTTTGTCTGTGACCGCTGTTTCTCGACAACCACGGGTCCGATATACTTTTAACTTGCCAGGTATATTGCTGGGGACCCGAGGATGTGCCTTTTCAAGGTTTCATATTAATCGGACAATTACTTACCAAGCTATGTCCAAAAAACGATTCAACCAATCAGAGAGCAGCGAACGATCGCGTGTGCCGAACGTGGAGGACACACTCTGCCTCGGATGGCACATTTGAGAGCGTATTCATTTATTTCACGTTTGCAAACTATGTTGGCGTTAAACTATGTTTTAAAACTAATAAAACCGAATTTGCGATTCATTCGCTTTCCTGCGCGTTTGTGCACGCGATGGCGATTTCTTTACCAAACTCCGGAAGCCGTTCGCTTTGGACCAAACCATTGCATGTAAATAGAGGGGGGGGATTGTCACCGTACTCGCAAGCCGTTCGCTTTGGACCAAACCATTTCATGTAAATAGAGGGGGGGGATATAATTTTAGATATAGATATAGTACGGGCAATGCCCTAGTCTATCTATAATTCCAGTAATCTCTGTACGTTTGTACGTCTGTACGTTTGTACGTCTGTTTGTCTGTGACCGCTGTTTCTCGACAACCACGGGTCCGATATACTTTTAACTTGCCAGGTATATTGCTGGGGACCCGAGGATGTGCCTTTTCAAGGTTTCATATTAATCGGACAATTACTTACCGAGCTATGTCCAAAAAACGATTCAACCAATCAGAGAGCAGCGAACGATCGCGTGTGCCGAACGTGGAGGACACACTCTGCCTCGGATGGCACATTTGAGAGCGTATTCATTTATTTCACGTTTGCAAACTATGTTGGCGTTAAACTATGTTTTAAAACTAATAAAACCGAATTTGCGATTCATTCGCTTTCCTGCGCGTTTGTGCACGCGATGGCGATTTCTTTACCAAACTCCGGAAGCCGTTCGCTTTGGACCAAACCATTGCATGTAAATAGAGGGGGGGGGATTGTCACCGTACTCGCAAGCCGTTCGCTTTGGACCAAACCATTTCATGTAAATAGAGGGGGGGGATATAATTTTAGATATAGATATAGTACGGGCAATGCCCTAGTCTATCTATAATTCCAGTAATCTCTGTGTGTTTGTTTGTTTGTACGTTTGTTTGTCTGTGACCGCTGTTTCTCGACAACCACGGGTCCGATATACTTGCAACTTGCCAGGTATATTGCTGGGGACCCGAGGATGTGCCTTTTCAAGGTTTGAAATTAATCGGACAAGTACTTACCGAGCTATGGCGATTTAGCCGTTCGCCGTTCGCTTTGGCGTTGCGAATGGACCAAACCATTGCATGTAAATAGAGGGGGGGGTTCTGTGGTCGTTGCGAATGGACCAAACCATTCATGTAAATAGAGGGGGGGGGGGTTCTGTGGTCGTTACTGCCACGTGGTTTCAAAGTTTTTTTTTGTTGTTGTTGTTTGCACGCATGTTTTTTTGCACCCACGTACGGGCACGCCCTAGGATGTTTACACACACACACCCCTACACAAATTTTTTTTTTTTTTTTTTTTGGCAAGGAACGGGCACCCACGTACGGGCACGTCCTAGCTTATATATAGTACGGGCATGCCCTAGTAATTACAAAATAAATAACAAAAACAATTTTATAACATTGTAACAAATAATACATTACTTAATATGAATAATATTAACAACAATAATGATATTGGTATAATTTAGCAATAATAATAACAAACATAGATAATCCTCCTCCCACCGCCCTGGCCCAAGCACATCTGGGTTTGGCAAAAGGTAGGCTAATGCTCAAGCACTACAGTAGGCAGGTATGTTACAAGGCCGTGAAGACCAATGAAAATTTGGTCCAATGGGCCCACTGGTGTTTCAAACAAGCAAGTCTTTTTTCAGATGCGGCTGAGATGAAAATTCAAGAGTTCTATCAGCAATTGAATTTCACTTATGCATTGAGAGGTTAAATAATGATATATGCTGGCGTAGTTAACTGCCAAATATGTTAAGATTAATAAAAATGGTAAATTCCATATATAATCTGATGGGACACAATGGATAAAGTAGGTCTTTTACTCAAAATACACAACATGACCAAAAGTATGTGGACAACCCTTCTAATTAGGAGATTCGGCTGTTTCAGCCACACCCATTGCTGACAGGTATATATATATAATCAAGCACAAAGCCATGCAATCTCCATAGACAAACATTGGCAGTAGAATGGGCTGTACTGAAAAGCTCAGTGACTTTCAACATGGCACCGTCATAGGATGACGGTCACCTTCCTCTGTCACCGTCATAGGATTGTGTGGCCTACCACTTCACGACTGAGCTGCTGTTGCTCCTAGATGTTTCCACTTCACAATAACAGCACTTACAGTTGCCTGGGGCAGCTCTACCAGGGCATAAATTTGATGAACTGACTTTTTGGAAAGGTGGCATCCTCTGACAGTGCGACACTGAAAGTCACCGAGCTCTTCAGTACGGCCCATTCTACTGCCAATGTTTGTCTATGGAGATTGCATGGCTGTGTGCTTGATTATATAGACCTGTCAGCAATGGGTGTGGCTGAAATAGCCAAATCCACTAAATAGAAGGGGGGTCCACATACTTTTGGTCATGTAGTGTATATATCCATGTTAACTTAGCTAATCGTGGTATTTTTCCAAGTCCACTTCCAATAACAAAAGTAATAACAACATTGTCATAAGAGAATAATATTAATGTTAAAACATTACTAATACTAATAATATCCCTTCTCCTCAAGGATTTATTTTTCCTCCTTGACAAGCTCCGCGTTAACGTTTATAAATAGCTGGTCGTGCCGTTTAGTGGGGATGTAAATTTTCCCGAGTGGAAGTAAAAATATTATAAACCACAAAAACGTACGATTATCTTTTTAAACATTCGCTACTGCTGTTTAACACTAAACTGAAAGGGAGGAATCCCGACCTACTTGCGGCATTATAATATATTCCTATCACGTACCCCACGGACTAACGGACACAGGCGTAGATCTACTGTAATCTATATACCCCAGAGAGGATAATAACATGACCTTCCTGCCGCTCCCATAGGGAGTGGGTGTACTCGTGGTAAGAATGAAGCATTTATTATTTGCAAGGTTAGAGTGGGAGTAGTGAAAATGTGATGGTTTTGTTGAACTTACTGCAATGAAGCCACCCTTTTGACTTGCTGTTTTCTCACTGTAAGGTGTTAATGACATGCCAGTAAGATCATTATTCGCTGGAGTATGCAAACAAACGATGAGACAATGCTCCGAGGGAAGCAATGTGTGCACATGAAATCAGTTATAATTAATAGACAGTTCTTCACAAGGCCATTCTGCTGCAACAATCTGCTTCGTTTATGGATAATTGGAACTTTAAATGAATTTCGAGGGGATACCTGGCATATTATTTTGGGCAGGAAGCAAAATTGTTCCCGATAATAAACCTTTCTTCTGAAAGCCTTTTTTTTTTTTTTTTGACAAAATATAAATGGATAATGCATGAAATTAATTGGTATAACATTTCCGAGCTTGGTAATGATGAAAATGGATCGAAATGTTGAAACATTAGAAAGCCTTTGGGAAGAAAGACATTTTAGGATGAGGATTCATGATATGGCAAGCTGGCTGGTTATGCATGCAATTTGAGGCTGTATACTTAATATGTGCTGTATGCTTAACAATTTGAGGCTGTATACTTAATATGTGCATCCCTGGTGTTGGGCTAGCGGCTAGGGTGCCGGCTTAGGATCCTAGGATCCTGGGTTCGAATCCCAGTCGATCGCTGAATTAACGCCAGGGGGGTTGACTCAGCCTGTCATCCTTCCGAGGTCGGCTAATTGAGTACCAGTTCACTGGTAATTCCCTGTTTGTCGTTAAAAGGCGGCAATAAAGGGTTGGCGTCAGGAAGGGCATCCGGCCGTAAAACATTGCTTCAAAAAGGGGACCGAAAAACAACAACAACCACGGTTCCCGAAAAAGGCCAACCCCCGCTTTGTGGGGAAAAATGGCCTCTAAAGGTGGTTATTTATATACTTAATATGTGCGGACAGTGAATAGAGGTGTTGCTGGTTTGAGAAAATTTGAATTATAAAAAGGAATATTAGTGGAGAGGACGAGAAAGAAAAAAGAAGGTGACCTTCTCTTCACTCATTTCTTCCTCTTCTCCCACCTGAAGAACTACGTTTCTCAGTCTGTTCAATCCCTTCCTTCCCTCCAGGGCATCAAGACAGCTGTTCACTACCCTCTCAGGGCACCCCCAATCCATACCCATGATCTTTTCTACCCTAAAGAAACCTCACCAAGCCCACCCCTTCATTTTTACATCACTGTGTTTTCTCCCATCTCCTTCCTCCCTCCATTCAATTTTTTTTGTTGCGGCGCCCTTTCATGACCGGGTTTCCCTCCTCTTCTTTCAGCCCCATTTTTGTTGGGTTTGATCTTGCATTCCCCTTGTTAACTAGTCCTCCCACCCCCGGCCATGGTGTCCTCCCACAATTCCCTTTGCTTCCGTTCCTCCCCTGGCCCATTCTTCCTCCAACTGTCTCTCCGAATTGTGTCCCTTTACTCCGATGTGTCGGTGTGTCTCTAGTTGTGTTGTTGGTGTGTTTCCTCACTTTCTATTGGGTTCTTTCTGTTCTGTTCTGTCCTGTGTTCTGCCTTTCCATGAGCCTCAACTTTGTACACAAAAAACTTGTAGGGGAGTGTGCGAAGGACTGAGAGATGATAAATGAGGTTGGAATAAAAAAAAGATATAGAGGAGGAAGTGGAGTGCAGTATGGATTAGGTAAGTAAAAAATCAGCAATTTTTGCACACGTAAAAGATAGACCAACTTTTTTTTTTTTTGTATACAGAGTCGAGGCTCGTGAAAGAGCTAACATTTATCAAACAAACAAATCAAACAAACAAGCAAACAAAGTACATAAAAAGGGGAGCGGTCGACAAGATGGGGAGAGAAGCGGAGGAAGCACACAAACACAACATTTGAGAGCAGGGACATCGGGAGATGTGTGGGAGGGAGAGGGCCTGGGGGGAGGCAGGATAGGTATAAAACGCAATGACACCAAGGACTTCCAGGAAAGAAGTCAAAAGTCACCTCAAAAAAGTGGATTTGGGGTGAAATTAGCGGGGGTAGAAAAGATCAAGGTTTTGGATTGGGGAAGATAAGAGATGGTGGTGAACAGCCGTTTTAAAGACCTGGAGGGAGGAGTGGGATTGAAGAGAGTGAGGGAGTTTGTTCCAGAGGCAGGAGAAAAGAGGAATGAAGGAGTGAAGGTGAGCAGAGAGTCTTCATTTTGGCAGTTTAACCATAAGAGGGTTGCAGGCAGATCTTGTGCGACCTGTAGGAATATTTGGGGGACAGCCCAGAGAGAGCTGGGGGAGCAGGGCCGGAGAGGAGTCGGTAGAAGACGGAAAGACCACCAACCTGCCTGCGGTGAGTAAGTGAAAGGCCCTCGGAGATAGCGTCATCGCGGGAGATTCCAATGATTCTGAACGCTTTGGTTTCAACAGCGTGAAGACGAGCTAGGTGTGAGGCAGGAGCATCAGCACAGAGGGGAGAGCAGTACTCCATTGAGCTGCGGATGAAAGCCTTGTATGTGGTGAGGAGCTCAGGTGTGCCAAGGAAGGACTTCGCACGACGGAGAATGCCCAGTCGGCGACTGGCTTTGGAGGCCAACTTGGAAATGTGGTTTTCCCAGGAAAGATCATGGCAGATAGTGAGACCCAAAAGCTTGAGTGACAGAACTTCTTGGAGAGGATTATTCAGAAAGTGGCTGGGAGGGTTGTCCAGTCGGTCTTTTCGGAGAGACATCGTAAGGGTGTGAGATTTGTCAGGATTGAAAGACATGTTCCACTTGTTTGCCCAGTCTGTGATTTTGTCCAGGTCTGCAGAGAGTGAGGAGGCTGCAGACTGCCGATCTGAGGGATGAGGAATGGAGCGGCAGAGAGTGGAGTCATCAGCAAAGAGATAGAGAGGATTTTCAAGAGAGTCAGAGAGATCATTGATGAAGACCAGAAAAAGCACAGGGGCCAGAACACTGCCTTGGGGAACTCCAGCCTGAACAGGAAGAGGAGATGAGAGAAACCCATTCAGGGCCACACGTTGACTACGACTAGAGAGGATTTCCGCCAGCCATGCGTGGAGATTTCCATGGATACCAAAGGAGGAGAGTTTGGTGAGCAGAGCGGGGTGCCAGACCGTATCGAAGGCACGTGATATGTCGAGGGAGACAGCTCTAATTTCCTGTTGGCATTGAGGACCTCCATCCATTGTTGAGACAGCAGAAGCAGCATGTCCAGAGTAGAGTGACCTGGTCTGAAACCAAAAATTTGAGAGATAAAATAACAATACTAAACATTTATCTTTGACTTTGATTGCAAGCGAGAAGGAGGCATGGGAAGGGGGGGTGCTCGTAAAAAAAAAACACATGGACACTGCTAGGACTTCCAGGAATGAAGTCGGTATTTCAAAAAAGTGGATCTGGGGTGAATTAACGGGACTAGAAAAGGTCAGGTTTTGGATGGGGGAAGATAAGAGATGGTGGTGAACAGCTGTTTTAAAGACTTGGAGGGAGGAGTGGAATTGAAGAGGGTGGAAAAAAAAATAGCACGTGTCCACCATTTTCTTCTGAAAATTTTTACTTCTTTGTTGCTCTTATCTTGATTGGATGCTGCCTAGTACAAGTATGATTCCTGACCCGACTATAATCTCGGATTGGTGTTTTCACAGTCAGGCATCACATGGTAGCGTGATCCATCACGAGGATGATGGGTGACATCAACATTATGGGGCATGCCAACCACCGTGGGTACGAAGACAAGCTGACGTTTCGGGCATTAACCTTTCATCGGAGCAAAAGAGTAATGTTAACCCTGCTGTTTTCCTTCGAAGAAGGGTTAATGCCCGAAACGTCAGCTTCTCCTTGCTTCCCTCGGTGGTCAGCATTCCTTGATCAAAGTCTTGCAAGGCCAAATTATTATTTATATTATTAGGGCACATACTCTGCTACCGAATCTTTGCCTTGTCAAGAACTGTCCCTCACCATGATCTATTGATGAATGTTATATTTTACAATGAAACATTGTTGAAGTTAGTATCAAAGTTAGCTTGTAAAATAAATAAGTAACAAAGAACGTTCAGGGATTAGAGCAAGTTAATGCGCATTGATTGGGTTAATCGGAACGGAGAGCAGGATCTTTGGACATCAACGGTGATCCTTTTGTGATTTATCCCGTTTTTCAAGCTGTCGGTATCGTATGAAATTATGGAGTAAAATATATTAAATACAAAATAAGAATCATGTAAAGTCCTTTTTTTAAACATATAAAAGCCACAAAACAGATCACATGTAATTGTGCATATAATTGTTTGAAAAAGTTAAAATACAGTCAGGTGAAAAAGTAAGTACACCCCATGTAAAGTTTTGACTTTTTCAACATAATTCAACATACAGATATTTGAACTTAATTTCAACAATATTGACAGATAAAGGTGTTATAATAAAACAAATATCATGAAACATTTACATTTTGTAGTCCATTGTATAATTTAAATAAACATAAATGCAAATTTCGCATGTGGAAAAAGTAAGTACACCCTTGGCTCTAATAGGTGGTATTGCATCCTTTGTCAGAAACAACCTCAAGTAGGCGTTTCTTATAACTGTCTACCAGTCTCTGACATCGACTGGGAGAAATTTTTGCCCACTCCTCCATGCAGAATTCTTTCAGCTGTGCGATGTTTGAGGGGTTTCTTGCATGCACAGCTCTTTTCAAATCCACCCACAACATCTCAATGGGATTTAGATCCGGGCTTTGACTTGGCCATTCCAGAACCCTCCATTTCTTTCTTTTCAGCCATTCCTTGGTAGATTTACTGGTATATTTAGGGTCATTCTCATGTTGCAAGGTTGAGCTTCGATTGAGCTTGAACTTTCCGACAGATGGCCTCACATTATCCTCAAGCACCCTCTGGTACAATGAAGAATTCATAGTGGATTCTATGATGGTGAGCTGCCCAGGCCCTGATGCAGCAAAGCTGCCCCAAACCATAATATTTCCACCACCATGCTTTACAGTTGGTATCAGGATCTTGTGGTCAAATGCTGTCTTTGGTTTTCGCCAAACATGTCTTCTGGTACTGTGGCCAAATAGCTCTACCTTGACTCATCTGTCCAGAGCACATTGTTCCAGAAGTGCTGGTCTTTGCCTAGGTGTTCATTGGCAAACTTTAGTCTTGCCCTGATGTTCTTTCTGGACAGCAAAGGTTTCCTCCTGGCATACCTCCCATGTAGATCAAATTTGTGCAGCCTCTTTCTAATGGTAGACTCGTGCACTTTGACATCAACAGTGGCAAGAGCTACCTGTAGGTCCCGTGATGACATTCTGGGGTTCTTAGAGACTTCTTTCAGCATCTTGCGGTCTGCCCTCGGGCTGAACTTGCTGGGGCGGCCTGGCCTGAACAAGTTGGCAGTTGTTTGGAATCTTCTCCACTTGTAGATGATCTTCCGGACAGTCGAATGATTGATTTCAAATTGTTTGGAGATCTTTTTAAATCCCTTCCCAGACTCGTAGGCATCTATAACCTTCTTTCTGAAGGCCTCAGAGAGCTATTTTGATCTCGGCATGGTGACGCCACACACTTCAACAACAAAGAGCAAACCAAACTAAATGTCTGAGGTTTAACTAAAACAGGTTCCTCCAAGATCCTCTCTAACGATGTTCTAATCATTTGCACCTGAGCTGGTGCACCTGATTCTAATTTTAGGTATTTGAAGTAGTGATAAATGTAGGGGTGTACTTACTTTTTCCACATGCGGAATTTGCATTTATGTTTATTTAAATTATACAATGGACTACAAAATGTAAATGTTTCATGATATTTGTTATATTATATCACCTTTATCTTTCAATATTGTTGAAATGAAGATCAAATAGCTGTATGTTGAAATATGTTGAAAAAGTCAAAACTTTACATGGGGTGTACTTACTTTTTCACGTGACTGTAGGTACATAATTCAGTCAAACAAGTTTACTAAAGGAATTTTATAAGACGGAGCATTTAACAATGCAGAGCCTTGCTGGGGTATTTTTCTCGGTGACTCCTTTGACACACCAGGGGTATAATTTTTTTTTACTGAATACGAATTTGGAACACCAGCAAAGAGATCGTCTTTATGGATGGGTTAACCCACCAACCCCCCCCCCCCCCACCTCCATTTATATGATGTCTATGGTTTTCTTAAAGACAATTGGTGTATTTTACAAAGACTTGTTAAACCCACTCCCACCTGGAGCAGCACTATGCCATACGTTTTTTACATTAAGCGAATTGGTGTCCACCCATCCTGAAAACTCAGGACTATGATTTTTTTTAAAATACCAATAACCTTCCCTTGCACCCTAAATCACACAAACACACAAGCAAACACTTCTCAAATTGTTGTACACCGCTCCTTTCCTATCCCATCTCCGGGCGCTGCATGATGTCATTGCCGGGCACCGAAGGGGGCCCGGCAATGACACGCGCTGAAAGGGAGTACTCAGTTTTCACTCCGGTTTCTTTCTCGTTTTCTTTCTTGTTTGTCCGGGCGATATCTCAGCCATCCTTTGAGCTAAGAATCTGAAATTTGGGCACAATAGTGAGCACGTGTTTTGGCAAAAACACTATTTCTTGTTTTTCAATGAATTGTTCACGTGTTCAATGAGCACGTGTTCAATGAGCATTGAGCACGTGTTCAATGAAAAAAAAAAAAATCGTTAATTCAATAATTACTCAATTATTAATCGATTAAGTACTTATTTATTTCCTTTCTCATCTGGGCAATATCTCAAGCACCTTTTCGAAATAGGAAGCTGATATTTGGACACGACAATGACTGTGATTTGGCTGCAAAGGGTATTTTTCATTTATTGATTAATCAATTATTCGATTAATTATTTAATTATTCGATTAATGACTTGATTAATTACTTTTTTAAAGTTACAGATTCGGGTAAAAAGATGATGGTTTAGGTATTCTAATAGCCAATTGATTAATAATTTAATTATCTTAGCATTATTATTTATTTATTTTCACTATTAATAACTTCTTCTTTTTTTTTTTTCTCATCTGGGCAATATCTCAGGCACCATTTAAGCTAGGAAGCTATTTGGACATGACAGTGACCAAGTGATGTGGCTATAAAGAGTATTTTGGATTTATTGATTAATCAATTAATTAATTTATTATTTATTGATTAATCAATTAATGATTTATTTATTTTGATCAATGACTTATTTAATTAATCTTCATAAAGTTACATCTTAAGATGAAACACTGGTGGTTGAGGTATGCTATTAGCCAATTGATTAAGAAATTATTTTACGATTACTATTTATTGATTTTAATTATGCAATTAATTAATCAATTATTGTACACCTCTCCCTCCCAATACAGTCTCTATGTGCCACGCTGGAGGGTGTTATTTATGTATTTTGGCATGGGGGCGGTGTACTTTGAATGCATCTGTACTTGTTTTATACTATGTTAATATTGTCAAATTTGTCTGGTATCAATTCAGATTTGTTTGATATTGGAACTCTGCATGAAAACTACATTTGGAGAAAAAGTGATTTTATTTTTAGCCATGTATTGGAATGCCTATTGTGAAGTTGGGGTGCAACAGCTGTCTTAGAAGATGCAGCTCAATATAGCTCACCAGCTATGCCTTGCAGCCACGGAACCCAACCCACCCTTTTCTTGCTTTCCGCCTTTGGAAAGCTACATGACACTAACTTGCTTGGCCCAGGTGAGAGCTCAGAGTGCAATTCACCAGCATAATCTGGCATGGTAATCAGAACCACCTCTGGTGAAGTCCAGCGCAGTACCAAGTATTATTTTGCATTTTCTGCTCCTTCGCCACTGGAACAAAATAAATTGACGGAACTCAAAAGGCTATATAATGATGATTTCTGCTGACTGCACACAGCAGAATTATTTCCGTAACGAATCTGCTGTGCAGAATCACAAACATGAGCATTGCCAAGCCAGCTGAGCTGGGCCACCCTTTATCCTAGTGAGTAGGCAACAGAATATGCTGTCCTCGGGCCATGCCAGAAAACTGAACCACAATCCCCAATCTGGGAAATGCAAGATTTCTTGCATTTCAAGATCATTCAAGGCTATTAGAATACCAATCCCCAAGATTTTCAGGGTAGGTATTTCTGCTGCACAGAATTTAGTGGTGGGGTGGCTTGGGTGGTACGCTACAGTTCCGCTGTTCCCCACCTTGCCCCAGCACATCAGCGGGGCAATGGCTCATCATGCCATTTGTATCTGGACTGCCACTGTGCCATAAATTCACAGTACCTTCTTGTAAAGTCCCTACAATCTTCCATGTCTTTCACCTGCACTCTGTGGTTTAAAGGTTTAGAGTGCACCACTCGTATGTACTAAAACATCATAACTATCGGGGACGTCTCTTTGTGGTCGTGGTACCCCACTCCCCCAACACAAGTCGGGTGAGAAATTTTCCCCATTCTTCCCTGCACGGATTCGTCAGGGCAACGTAGGCACAGTCAGCGTGCCGATCGGTCCCCGGCCCTATCCCTCTCTCCCTATCTCTATCTCTCTCTCTCCCTATCTCTATCTCTCTCTGTCTCTCTGTCTCTCTGTCTCTCTGTCTCTCTCTCTGTCTGTCATTGGCCCCGACTTCATGAAGGTGGGGGTACACCATCCTAGATGTGGGGCATCTCTGAGTCGCTCCTGGGAAATCAATCACAGCTATCTCCTTGCCGTGGGCTTTTTCAAGAGAACTGTCCGGGGCTATACAACAACAACTAAAACTATATTATTTTGTTTAAAGATCAGTTTATATCTGTCCTACCATGGGTAAAACGTCATACATTTTCTTGAGCAGATATTTTCTGTTTATACTCGACAAAATTTCAAAACAAAATCGAAACCGATCTTTGATAAATCGGCTTTTATCAACATTTGGGGGTTGTTGTATTTAACCATTTAAAGTGAGATTCCCCACTTCTCCACGTATAGGCATTTATTCTCCATGAACGTATCATTACTTTAAAACAAGACCTCGTAAGAGACTTTCCCTGAAAAAAAACCCTTGTATTTGTGATTGTTTAGCAAGCAGTCATAGATTTATTTATTTATTTTCTATTCAAATCTAGTCTTAGCAATAGTGTGACCATTTATGATCCAGACTCTCACAAATCCAAATTAAAAACAGGAACAATGAAATACTACTCATATCTCAAATTATGAGGAATTGAGATTAAGCACCCTCTCTCTTTAGGAAACACGTTTTTAGGCCAGCAACTAAACCTATTCCCAGATTGGAATGATGTGGAGTGGGATTTGAACCAGCTCCGAAGTGGTGATTAAAGAATCTTGATACTGAGCACACACATGACCAAAAATGGTGACCAAACATCCATGATAAAGCAGAAAAAGGTGTGTAATTATGCGATAGTAAAGTGAAACAGCTTTGCTTGGAGTGAAATCACATGTTTCTGTGTTAAAAGAAGCAAAAGCGAGAATCACTGGATGCGCATAAGCTCAGGAGAACCTACCGTGATGTTGCGCAATACGTACCATTGTTGGGTGTATTCAGGCCTGGCGTGCCTGGTGGTGATGTGTAGGAGGAGAGTAGAGGGAGAGATTCATTTGGAAGGCTTTTGCTTCGTTTCTTGCATTCGGACCGGAGCAATTCTCTGCATTGCTTATGGCAGATCACACCGCATTCTGCGAGTAGGCACATGGCAGTGGAATGTTCAAGAAAACACTGTTAACTTTACAAAAAAAATAAACTAAAATAACGAGAACGACACTCGGTAGAGAGCGTACCTATGCCAGGCTGAACAGTTTACAGTGTGTATCCCATTGATAGGCTGGATCTGCATCAGACCTGAACTAAAGTCTAATCAGCTTGGACTTGTCACTCACCCAACTCATCCACTAAGTTGTGTCAGAAGTCATTCATAACTTTTTGAAATATGATGCTATATATCGTTTTTGCCATATCACTCAATGGTGAGGAATCACTTGAAAAACATTCTCTGATCTGGACTCAAATCTTTACCAAAATTGAATAAATTCTTTCTTATCCACCATAGGCCACCATAGGCATAGGCCACCTAACCTGTCCACCATAGGCATAGTTTGACTTCACTATTTGGGGTGGGGGGGGGGGGGGGTGGAGGGCTTAATACTGTTACGTGTATGGGGGTAGGTATTGAAATACCATAGAGGTAGAATTGTATAGAGTAGCGTGCTCCGTATGCCGTGAAGTCACCTCAATATATTTAAGTTAGGACCGCATGTCCATGTAAGCGTTATGTGTCTCTATGCGAGGGGTGGAGCTATGCTAATTAGTTAGGGCCTATGGATAAATTCCCAGAGTGTAAATGCCCTTGTGATTTTTCCCTTCATTCTTATAAATCACACTCGGCTAGCCATGCGACCGGCCCATGATTAAAATAACATTATCGCCAACAGTACACAGACACTACGACACCACCCAGCCGAAACTTCTCGATGGGCGCCAAGTGTGACCGCGAGGCCACGCCCCGAAGGGCGATTGGTTGGGACGATTCGACCGCGCTCGGTGATTGGAGCACGGGTAATGTCAGAGAGAATGTTCGAGATAGTCGGAGCAAAAAGGGAAAGCACCATCATTTTCTCTCTCTCTTGGTTCGGGCTCTGTGTATGAGCAGTTGCATTCGCTCTCTTTCTGTCCCTGGCTGGTTACAGGCGATCGTATTCACGCGCTCTCTGTTCTTGGCTGCGTGGACGGCGGACCCATTTTGCTCTCTCTACCTGTGCCCTCGATGGAGGCGGCTGTGCGTGGAGCGGTGCGCGCTAGTAAAAACGAGTGGTGGAGCCCGGTGGATCACGACGATTGGAGGAGGAGGGAGTTTGGCCGTCGCTCCGTGGGTCAGTGGCTACTACGGGCGCGACTGCGCGCCATCTTGTGTGGTTCCCACGTGGTGGTTCCACGACTGGTCAAGGACGCCAGGTGGAGTATCGGCCAACGTACCACACCACAGTTTATCTTTATTTTGTCATTCCCTGTGTCTGTATATGAGTCCGTGTGGAGGATCCCTCATTTAGGAATTAGGTTTTACCTTACCTTTCATTTTTGTTATCCTGTCATTTATCTTCATGAAACCATTATTTGTTGCATTTCATTTGTTGTATTGTTGATTTGCTTGTCTTGTATGTTTATTTGTTGTGGGGATCGGATAACCCCCCATGTGCAGTCCGTCCGTACAAGTAAGGACCTCGCTACCCTCCACCACCCCCACGCGTGCAAAAGATACCGCCATAGTTGGGTATACACCTCGGAGTTAAAGCTCGTTTGGTCATCTGTCGCCTCGAGGTCTTCACTACAGGGTAGACGTGACAATATTAACAAGCATTCTGAGTATTGCGCTGCAATACATGTCCCCTACCGGCAGTCTGTCGTCCGGAAAACTTTTGGGGAAATTACCAAAGTTCAAAGTGCCATAACTTTGTCAAAAATGATCGAAACGTCGTGAAGTTCGAACTTGATCTGTAACTTATAATGAGGAAACCATGTACCAAGTTTGAAATCATTAGCTTTAAGAGTTTAGAAAAAAAGTCCGGAAAACTGTTCTTTGCGTGACGGACTGACAGACGGACAGACTGACAGACGGAGGGACGGAGTGCAAACCTATAGTCCCCTCCGGTGTACACCGGTCGGGGACTAATAAAGGAGATAGTAATATTACAGGGTGAACAAGCATTCTAAGTATTGCGCTGCAATACATGTCCCCTACCGGCAGTCTGTCGTCCAGAAAACTGTTGGGGAAATTACCAAAGTTCAAAGTGCAATAACTTTGTCAAAAATGATCGAAACGTCGTCAAGTTCGAACTTGATCTGCAACTTATCATGAGCAAACCATGTGCCAAGTTTGAAATCATTAGCATTAAGAGTTTAGAAAAAAAGTCCGGAAAACTGTTCTTTGCGTGACGGACTGACAGACGAACAGACTGACAGACGGAGGGACGGAGTGCAAACCTATAGTCCCCTCCGGTGTACACCGGTAGGGGACTAATAATGGGTAGGTAGGTCTGACTTCCAAAATTACCGTTTGTTAGTGTAGTTACAGTGTAGGTGAAATCACAAATACAGTTTACGTTCATTATTGTCACTAACGTTTAAATACGGGATGTTTTTATCTTAATTGTAAACTAATGAAAAAAATTAAGGTGGGGGCATTGCCCCCCACCCCCTGCTCCTCCCAAACTCCGTCAGTGCTGTCCACCAGGTTTCGCTCAAATACGTCATCAAATTTCTGAGATTTTGTGCTATATACCATTTTTCGCAATATCACTCAATCGTGAATAATTACTTTAAAATAAATTCTCTGATCCAGATCCGGATTCGAATCTTCACCAAAATTGAATCAATTCGTCCTTGTCACACACCTAACCCGTCCACCAAGTTTTATCCAAATATGTCCACAATTTTTTGAAATATGCTACATATCGGTTTTAACCGCATCACTCAATGGAGAAGAATTACTTTTAAAAATTATCTGATCCGGATCCAGATTCGAATCTTCACCACAATTGAATCTATTATTCCTTGTCACACACCTAACCTGTCCACAAATTTCGTCCAAATACGTCCACAACTTTTTGAGATATTTTGTTTACAAACAGACAAATACACAAACAGACAGGGGTGAAAACATAACCTCCTTCCACCTTCGGTGGCGGAAGTAAAAATACATTCTTGGAGCCAACACTCATTTCCTTATCCCTACTGCCTCGCACTCAGGACCAGTCGGACTCGTAAATATAATACTTTCAATGAGGGAAAACAATGGAAGAACTACTGAGTAAGTAGAAAAGTTCACTTTCCAGCTATTTTATGCATTAAAAGTAAAAGTTACACTGTATTATATATACCGGTGTTGTTTCAATAACCTGAATGTAAAGGGGCAGTAGGGATGATAAGATGACTTGCACACCTGATGCTCAGGCTGGGTTTCTCACCTTTACATTTTAAGCCTTGTTTGAGGAGACTCCACATCTGCAAAGGATAAATAAATATGCAAATTAACACCTCCATAAATCCACTAAGGCAGTTTATTTAGTTCTTTTATTTTTTTATTTGATACTCCCATGAATGAATTCATGGGTCATATTGACCCGACATGATTTTTAGCTTCGCTACAACATTGTTATAACAACGTTTTTATGCATGACCTTTCATATATGCTTCAAATAAAGGGTAATACATATTCCTGTGTGTGTGGTTTATTTATTTCCCCTTCAGGATCCTAATCCTAACCCTAACAACTCTAACAGCTAACCCTAACACCCCACCAACTACAACTAACCCTAACAGCTGGGGGTTGTTATGTAGCCTGCCAACCATGTGTAAAAATAAACATTTCCTGCGATGTTGAATGAAAGAATAAAAAACACACACAGAAACATATATTAGCCTTTATTTAAAGCATATATCCCAGCTAACACAACAACGTTGGGCCAACACTTCATTCCAACGTTTGTCTAACCTCGGTCCAAGATTGGGCCAGCCGCCCTTCCAATGTCTACCCACCGTTGGTCAGCCGGGAAAAAAATGACGTTGGCCAAACGTTGGTTTTTGACATTGGGCCAACGTTGATTTTTGACGTTGGGCCAACGTTGATTTTTGACGTTGGGCCAACGTTGATTTTTGACGTTGGGCCAACGTTGTTGTGTTAGCTGGGATGAAAGGTCAAGCATAAAAACGTTGTTGTAACAATGTTATAGCGAAACAAAAATATTGTCGGGTCAATATGACCCATGAACGCATTTAAGTTAATACTGGACCCGAGCCACAACCCGCTTGTATATACAAGACGAGAGGACTGCCGAAAAGAGGTTTGCCTATTTCACGTGCTGCTCACGTACATGTTGCGGCCCCATACTTTGCGTATATGTTGTATGGCCCGTGTACCCTGGTGTTTCCATTTTTGTCCACTATACTGTATGTAAGTATGTTTACACAAATATAATAAACAAATAAAGTGTTTGAATTTGAACCTGGGATCCCAGCTCAGTTGAGAGTGGCAAACATGTCAATAAGTATCAAGTGAGATGTAGGAGTACTAACCCAAAGTGGGGTCTGTTTCTCCCTCAGTGTGCAGCCATCAGTGTGGGAATCGAGCCAACAACAGTGACGGAAATGCAACGTGACTTAACACAACCACCAATCCATTAATTGTGTGTGAATGAGTAAAGATTACTGACTGAATGCATCTGCTCAGTAAAAAAAAGCATGTTGTGTTGAGTAATGGGTGTACCGTGACATAGAGCAGGATGAAAGTTTGTTTTATTGTACGACGGAGAGTCAAAACTTTTTTTCCCATGAATATGTGGTGCAGCACCAGTGAAACAGGGCAAATATGTTCGTCCTTATTCTATGTGGTTTCCAACCACTGTCACATACACTTCACAGCAGTGAATGAATTTCCTGATGCCTTCGGAATACAAGTCATTTTTTGCTTGACTTTCTTTTAGAAAAGGGAAAAACCTTTTGAGCCCAATATGTAATCGTTTGAAATACTCGTAAAAACGCTTGGGGTCATTCTTTTGAAGTTTTGTGAACATGGAACAATCATATAATTATTTATATGACTATTGGGCCCGTTGGTCCGTTGGATCAAATTTTCATTGGTCTTCACGGTCTTGTAACATACCTGCCTGCTTTACTGCTCGAGCATTAGCTTGCCTTTCACCAAGCCCTGTTGTACTTCGACCAGGGCAAAGATTACACGTTCGTTATTATTATTGCCAAATGATACGACCATAATTATTGTTGTTAATATTATTAGTATTAGCAGAGTACCCACCATATGAGCGACCTTGTTCTTGGTATGCAACACGTTCTTCTGACACATAACTTTATTTGGGCAGTGTATAGGCAACTGACAGCTGCCTCAATCGCTACCGCAAATATATTTTAAAAAAATAACCTGGGTTATGTGCATGAAGGGGAAAAAAAGGCCCACTGCTTATAATTCAAAACACCTCGCTGCACTGGAAATCAAGGAGACAAGATACTCCCAAACATCAGCAAGGTCATGGAATCCATCATTGCTTCCGATATTAAATCCTTCCTCTTCTCCAATGGCTTCATATCTGATCATCAATTTGGATTCAGACCAGGTCACTCTACTCTGGACATGCTGCTTCTGCTGCTCAACAATGGATGGAGGTCCTCAACGCCAAACAGGAAATCAGAGCTGTCTCCCTCGACATATCACGTGCCTTCGATACGGTCTGGAACCCCCTGCTCACCAAACTCTCCTCGTATGGTATCCATGGAAACCTCCACGCATAGCATGTGGAGTTCCTCTCTGGTCGTAGTCAACGTGTGGCCCTGAATAGATTTCTCTCATCTCCCCTTCCTGTTCAGGCTGGAGTTCCCCAAGGCAGGGTTCTGGGCCCTGTGCTTTTTCTGGTCTTCATCAATGATCTCTCCGACTCTCTGGAATATCCTCTATCTCTTTGCTGATGACTCCACCCTCTGCTGCTCCATTCCTCATCCCTCAGATCGGCAGTCTGCAGCCTCCTCACTCTCTGCACACCTGGACAAAATCACAAACTGGTCAAACAAGTGGAACATGTCTTTCAATCCTGACAAATCTCACACTCTCACTTTGTCTCTCCGAAAAGACCGTCTGGACAACCCTCCCATCTATTTTCTCCACAATCCTCTCAAAGAAGTTCTGCCACTCAAGCTTTTGGGTCTCGCTATCTGCCATGATCTTTCCTGGGAAAACCACATTTCCAAGCTGGCCTCCAAAGCCAGTCGCCGACTGGGTTTCGTCCATTGTGTTACGGATCCCGGATTTAGAGGAGTTACTATTCATGTCATTGCTTATTAATCTTTATTCTATTAAAGGTTGTTGTGGTTAAAGGGTTAAGAGAGGCTCCGGATAAGAGGAGACCGGAAACGGGATAGTGAACCGGAAGAAGAAAAAGACACGAGGTCCGGGAGAAGCGGCGATCTTTTTCTTCCTCGCCCAGCTCCGACGCGAGCGGTGTCTATATTGAGCAGCGTGGGGAACGCTGCGTTTGAAAGCCCGTCTGGCGAGAGGAGTTACCTGCGCGGGGTAATTACCGGTTACGCGTCAAGTTGCCGTGGGTTCGTGCACGGAACCAAGCGTCCGGCACAGTTCGCCTCAACATCTACAAGGACGCGTACGGGTCACACCTTGGGCCTCGCGTGCTTTGCGAGCCGCGCCTTGCTTTGCCCGCTTTGCTTTGCAAGGAGGTGTGCGCTGCAGCAGCTGTTCCCGGTACGCGACGTGCACGTTTGGAGCACGTCAGCCAGGGGTTCGTTCAACCGCCCGGGTGCGGAGAAGTCGACCTTCACCTTGGTCTGGAGGGGCCCAGATACATTGTGAGGGACAGTGACCATTGAGGGGTTGTGAGTGGGGAAAGGGGGGAAATATATGAGATGGCCATCTTAGTAATATTGGTGATTGATTGTTGATGGTTGTTGATTGATTGGGGAATATATTATTGAGTAATCCGGATCCTTGGTTAGGGGTTTCTTATTGACTTGAATTATTGTGTCTTTCATATTGATTGCGCTACGAAAGCGTATAAATCAGAGATCTTTCTGGCGGGGTCCTCCCACGGTCCGGGGGGGTCACCAAGACCAGGTAGTTACCGGGAGGACCACGTAACAATTGTGCAAAGTCCTTTCTGGGCACCTCTGAGCTCCTCACCATTTACATAGCTTTCATCCGCAGCTCAATGGAAAACTGCTCTCCCCTCTGGGCTGGTGCTCCTGCCTCACACCTAGCTCGGCTTCACGCTGTTGAACCCAAAGCGTTCAGAATCATTGGAATCTCCCGTGATGATGCTGATTCTGAGGGCCTTTCAATCGCTCACTGCAGGCAGATGAGTGGACTTTCTGTCTTCTACCGAATCCTCTCCGGCCTAGCTACGCCTGCTCTGTCTGTGCTCTGTCCCCCAAATATTCCTTCAAGGCACACAAGATCTGCCAGAAACCCTCTACTGGTGAAACTACCAAAATCAAGACTCTCCGCTTGTAGTGAAATCGTATCCGTACTGAACCCGGGTGGGGATGCTCGCTGCTCGCTGTCATTGTTGTCCCCACTAGGGGCGTGACTATAAGACCCGTTGCCGTGTCAGTGCTCCGAGACTTCTCCCTTGTGACATGTTACATCGGTAGCCTCGTTAATGGTACGCCTTTATAGAATATCTAGCTTGCTTGCATTGACTGATATGAATGGCTTTATGAGATGTCGCATCGTATGCTTATTGTGTATTTCTACTTACAGGAATGATGTGATGATCTAAATGCAATTAAACCAAACCGTTGGACTAAAAGTTGTGCGGACCTGAATGGTTTTCCACAACACTTAATTGCATTTATGATCTGCTGACATGGCTGGCCACAAGACGTTGACGGTGTCCATTTTCAGCGCCGACCCGCAAGCCACGGACGGAGGCTTGCAACTCAAGCACTGGCTCAAGCAGCTGGAGCATCTCTTTAATGAGCCTGATACCGCTCCGACGCCTGCCGCGAAGCTAGCAATGTTACACTCAAAAATCGACTACCGGGTCTACCACTCGGTCGCTCAATGCACGACGTATGATCTTACCGTCGCGGAGCTCAAGCGGCTTTATATAAAAGAAAAAAGCCCTGTGTATGCGCGTTATTTGCTGCAGACGCGACGGCAGCAACCCAACGAGCCTATGGATCATTACGCCCAGGAGCTCCGGCAGCTCATGCTGGACAGCGCCCAGCCACGGACTCCCGAGCAGGCTAATGATGTTCGACTTTTAGATGCCTTCATAGCAGGGGTCTCCTCTCAGGAACTACGTCTCAAACTCTTGGAGAAGACCGACCTGACCTTCGCTACGGCGGTTGAGCAAGCGACGGTGTATACTGAAGCGCGGATGCAATCGAACGCCTATGATCGCACGCGCCTTTTGGCGGGCACCTCACTACACGCCCGGCCGGAGAGGACCACTGACGAGGACGTGGATCCGCCTGCTGAACTCCGGGATGCTCCGGAGGATGACCCTACCCTGACAGCTGCCGTTACGACCAGCAGACCCAAGGCCTTGCGCGGGGCCGCATGTTTTTTTTGTGGAGGGCCTCGTCATGCCCGAGTCGTGTGTCCGGCACGTGACGCTATTTGCCATTTGTGCTCGCTAAAGGGACATTACGCGAAAGTTTGCAAGAAATCGGCACGCGGCTCGCGGCCCTTCGACACGCGCAGCCGCGGTCGCGCAGGCGCGGCAACCTTGAACGGGCTTGTAGCAGAACCCACGAGCCCAGCGCCTTACCCGTCTTCGAAGGGGAGGGCCCCTCGCTGCGGCCCGCTGGGCGCTCAGACAACCTTGACTGGCGCCACCGGAAAGCCACCACCGTCTCATTCTCCATCGGGGACAAAGGCCGCGTCCTTGGCCAAACCTCGAGCCACGCAAGGGAAGAAACAGCTTTCGAATACTACGGAAGCCTCTTGTCAAAGCGACCAAACGAAAAAGGCGATTTCGAATACTACTACGGACGCCTTTTGTCAAAGCGACCAAACGAAAAAGGCGATTTCGAATACTACGGAAGCCTTTTGTCAAAGCGACCAAACGAAAAAGGCGATTTCGGCTACAACGGAAGCCTTTATCTGCCAGGAGTGTCAAAAGGCGATGTCAAATACTACTGAGGCCTTTTCTCATCGGATTTTGAATCGCGAAACACCGGAATGCTGGGGAAAGTCCTCTGATGACGATAATGGATTTCCCATGGTCAACGCAGACTCCGGCCACGATCGCAAACCTGCAGCTGGTGTAGGATCCACCCGCGAGGCTGGTCCGACCCATTCGGGGGGCTCAGTCCCGCTCCCAGCTGCCTCGTCTGGCCTGGCTCAAGCCCTTATTCCCCTTATGGTTGAGGGCCATTGTGTTCAGGCCTTGGTGGACACCGGATCTACGGATAGTTTTATCGACCAGCGACTTGTGCTCAGGCATGGATGGCGGATCGGGCGGTCTACACGACGGATCTTCATGGCATCCCAGGGACTCCGGCTTAGCACAAAAGGGGAATGCCGATTGAAACTAGTGCTAAAGGGACGGGTTTTCCCTGATGTACACCTTATGGTTTTACCCGCATTATGTGCTGATATTCTGCTAGGACACGATTTTCTTAAGCTGCATGGACGTCTGGTAATGGAGTTCGGTGGGCCTGACACTCTTGTTGTGGGGGCGGACGACGCGCTAACGGTGTGCGCCCTAGCGCAAATGGACGTCCGTCCGCTTTCGCTGTTCCCCAATCTAACCTCCGACTGTACCCCTGTCGCGGTAAAATCGAGACGCTACTCCCGCGCGGACATGCAATTCATTGCGGACGAAACGACACAGCTCTTGAAAGACGGCATCATAGAACCTAGTAGGTCACCGTGGCGTGCTCAGGTCTTAGTGGTGCGCAGTGAGGCCCACCGCAAACGCATGGTAATCGACTATTCCCAAACGATTAACCGCTTTACACAGCTGGATGCCTACCCCCTTCCGGGGATGGACGCGCTAGTGCAACAGGTGTCCCAGTATTCGGTCTATAGTACTCTCGATCTCCGTAGTGCGTACCACCAGATCCCTATCTCTAGGGCGGATCGTATCTATACCGCTTTCGAGTCGGGGCAGCGGTTGTACCAATTTACACGATTGCCCTTTGGGGTGACGAACGGGGTCGCTTGTTTCCAGAGGGCCATGGATGACCTCGTTGCGCGGGAGCACTTAACCGATGTTTTCGTCTACCTCGATAACCTTACGGTTTGTGGATATGACCAAGGGCACCATGACGCTAATCTGAAGCGCTTCCTTGAGGTCGCGCAACGGTATCACTTAACTATGAACGAGGATAAGTGCCGATACTCCCTACGCACCATAGATCTTCTGGGGTACACCGTGACCCATGGCTCTGTCTCTCCGGATAAGGAACGTCTGCGACCTTTGCTCGACATGGCCCCTCCCTGCGATCGGGCTTCCCTGAAACGCGCCCTTGGGCTGTTCGCCCATTACTCCAAATGGGTGCAAAATTTCTCCGCGAAACTTCGCCCCCTTGTGGCCTGCGACACCTTTCCCCTGAGTTCGGCCGCATTGACGGCCTTTGAAGGACTTAAGACCGACATCGCCCGAGCCGCCGTAGCAACCATTGACGAGAGCGGCTCGTTCGTCCTCGAAAGTGACGCCTCGGATCAGGCCATCGCGGCGACCCTCTCCCAAGGGGGACGTCCCGTGGCTTTCTTTTCACGGACTCTTACCTCCGCTGAGCGGCGGCACTCGTCCGTTGAAAAGGAAGCGTATGCGATCGTCGAGTCTATTCGGCGATGGCGCCCGTACCTACTCGGGCGGAGCTTCCAAATCATCACGGACCAGCAAAGCGTTGCGTTCATGTACGACACCTTACACGCCCAGCGCATTAAGAACGAGAAAATCACTCGCTGGCGTATCGAACTCGCCGACTTCTGTTACACCATCAAATATCGCCCAGGGAAGGATAACCAGGCCGCCGATGCCTTATCGCGCCCCACTACATGTGCTGGTATCACCTCGTTGGAGGGCCTACGGGTGCTGCATGCTACTGCGGGCCATCCCGGCGTAACGCGTTTCGCTCATTTCGTGCGGAGTGGGAATCTCCCTTACTCGATTGACGATATCCGCCGTATCTGTCGCGACTGCGCTATCTGCGCGGAAATCAAACCGCGTTTCTATAACCCCCCTATGGGGACTCTGGTGAAGGCTACACGCCCGTGGGAACGCTTGGCGATGGATTTCAAGGGCCCTTTGCCGGTGTCGAGCGGCTCTCGCTATCTGCTCACTATCGTTGATGAGTACTCACGATTCCCCTTTGCTTATATGTGCGCGGACATGACTGCTGCCACGGTGATGCGTTGCTTACAGAACTTGTTCTCAATGTTCGGTTACCCGGCCTATGTCCATACCGACCGGGGTGCAGTCTTCTTGTCTCAGGAGGTGCGCGGCTATCTGCTCCAAAACAACGTTGCGTCTAGTTACACCACGCCGTATAGACCCCAGGCTAATGGGCAGATCGAACGCTTCAACGGGATTATCTGGAGGGCCGTCATGCTCCATCTCCGGACCCACGGCCGGGGCCTCGATAAATGGGCTTGGTCGCTACCTGCGGCGTTGAACTCAATCCGGGCACTCCTGAGTACGGCAACTAACCAAACTCCCCACGAGCGTCTTTTCCACCACCCCAGGAGCTCGGGGTGTATACGGTCTTTGCCCAGTTGGCTCGCTGGGCCCGGGCCGGCCTACCTTAAACGGGCAGTTCGCGCGAGCAAGTACGACCCCCTTGTGGACAAAGTGCAGATTCTCCAGGCTAATCCTGAGCATGCTCGTGTGATGACGTCTGATGGTCGTGAGACTACTGTCTCCGTTCGTCATCTTGCCCCTTGCGGGGTCGACGACCTTAGTAGGGAATCGGACGAACCAGTCGAACCCGTCTATGAGACTATGACCTCTCCCGACGCTCCCATCGCCGACAGTCCACCGACCCTCCCCCCGTCGAGACTGCCCGGGTCCGACGACTTGGCGTTACCCCCTTCATCACCCGACCCTGTTGACGCCTCTGACACCGGGGATACAGGGTTACGAGACGCCGTACCCGGGGAATTTCGAACGCGTGCTGGCAGAGAAATTCGCCGCCCGGCCCGCTACGGTTGGGCCGACTAATACTCCGCGCCCATGCTGACGCTCACTCGCTTTTAGCCACGCGGCCGTATAATTCTGACGGGGGGGGTGAATGTAGTGAAATCGTATCCGTACTGAACCCGGGTGGGGATGCTCGCTGCTCGCTGTCATTGTTGTCCCCACTAGGGGCGTGACTATAAGACCCGTTGCCGTGTCAGTGCTCCGAGACTTCTCCCTTGTGACATGTTACATCGGTAGCCTCGTTAATGGTACGCCTTTATAGAATATCTAGCTTGCTTGCATTGACTGATATGAATGGCTTTATGAGATGTCGCATCGTATGCTTATTGTGTATTTCTACTTACAGGAATGATGTGATGATCTAAATGCAATTAAACCAAACCGTTGGACTAAAAGTTGTGCGGACCTGAATGGTTTTCCACAACACCGCTCACCTTCACTCTTTCATTCCTCTTTTTTCCCGCCTCTGGATCAAACTCCCATACTCTCTTCAATCCCGCTCCTCCCTCCAGGTCTTTCAAACACCTGTTCACCGCCATCTCTTATCTTCCCCCATCCAAAACCTTGATCTTTTCTACCCCATTTCTACCCCAAAACCTTTTCTACCCCATTAAAACACCCCACCTCCTTCAATCTCTGACTTCATTCCTGAAATTCCTAGTAGTGTTCATTTGCTTTATACCGTGTACCCCTTCCCTCCCCCCCCCCCCCCCCCCCAGCCCTCTCCCTTCCACAGATCAAGTTCCTGTTCTCTACTGTTGTTGTGTTTGTATGCTTTCCTCTCTCTCCCCCTCTTGTCTCCTGTTCTATTCATTGTATGTTTTATATGTCTTTGCATGTTTTCATGTTCAATGTGTTGGCTCTTACACGAGCCTCGATTCTGTATCCAAAAAATAAAAAGATTACTGTACTGTAAAGGGTGGGACTTGCAATACCCTCTCCCACCTGGAGGCAGCGCTGCATGATACACATTTACATGGAGAAATTTCATCCGTCTCCCCTCCCCTCAATACCACTAGCAAAGATTAAACACCCATATAAACGAATTGGAATCATGCTGATCCTCTGTAGCAAGTATGGATGTAATCGGCACAGAACTATAGGAGGAGTAGTGCGACAAACACACACACAAACAAATACACACACACACACACACACACAGGTCCGTGATATAATACAGATTAATGAATATATGTTTTGTTACAATGTTATCATTGTTTTTGTTATTTTTTTGTAATTGGTGCCGGCCTGGTGTTGGCTTAGCGGTTAGGGTGCCGGCTTGGGATCCTTGGATCCTGGGTTCGAATCCCGGTCGATGCTAAATTAACACCAGGGGGGTTGACTCAGCCTGTCATCCTTCCGAAGTCGGCAAATTGAGTACCAGCTTGCTGGGATGAATGATCCCGGTGTGTACCCCGGTTTAGAATAGGTACACCGTATCCCTGTGCATCGTGAGAGGCGACTAAGGGTTTGCGCCAGGAAGGGCTTCCGGCCATAAAAACATTGCCTCAAACAGGGAACCATGATTGTCATGGGGCTCGCAAGGCTAACCCCCGCTTTAGCGGGGAAAATGGCCTTAAAACGATCATTCATTCATTCATTCATTCAATTGGAATACCATGCTGTGGAAGGACCAATGAAGCTGCTCTATACATCTGAACATGTCGTGCATTTAAAACATTTGAATTTTTGTGGAATATTTGTAGTTAATTAGCCTAATCAACTCAGGAGGTCATGACGATAATTTTGGTGTATCACACTCCGCATCAGACATCTCCAATATAACTCCACAAAAAACATGCCTCTCACACACACACACACACACACACACACACACACACACACACACACACACACACACACACACACACACACACACCCCCACAAACACAAACAACTCATCCATTTGTAGGAGATGTTACTACACTTTGCCAAACAGTAGAAGAATAATAACAATGACCATGGTGCACATTGTAAAGCCGAATCAAAAGACGCTCACAAATCCTGCGCAGTTTTCACAGAACGTCGGTCTTAGAAACGTAGTCTCCTGAAAACGATGGGCAAAACCAGGCGTCGGCTGGTGATGCAGGACGGAGCTCGCACGCAGAAAGTACAACGCCATCTCATCTTTGCTTACAAGTCCATCTCGGCTAGGCATGGGGCAGTTTCCTCTCCAGGCCATCGCCTGGCTGCACACACATCAGCGGATGGGCACTGTTAACACATTTCTTTCTTTTGATTTAAAAAAAAAAAACTTCATTCAAACATGAATTTTACTCACGAGTCTTTTTCAAGCATGGGGATGAATTCAAGAAGTGGGAAATTTGCAACGATCTGTGCAAAGTCCTGCTCGGAGATGTAGCCATCTTGATCATGGTCATAGTTTTTAAACACCGACTGCAAAGCAAATAGAGACAGAAAAGAGTCCAGAATCACACAATTCTACGATTGAATTGTGGTCAGTATTTATTCTGGCAGTGTGTGCGAAAGGTTGGGGTAATGGCTTTAAGTGTCTGAGACCCCATGCTTTTGTCACTCCCTAGGCAAAGTGCCCAATGTATTGACATATCCAAGCTTCGGGACAAGCTTTGACCCGGATTATTTGGCCATGAAAGCACACAAAGCACAATAATTCAACCCATCGTGATTGTGGGTGTTTTTTGTTGTTGTTATTTTGCGGAGCTAAGCTCCATCTCGGATGGATTGAGGTGCAAGAGCAGCGCTCCGGTGAGTTCCAGCAGCACTACACCCCTGGTCGTCTATCTTACTATAATTCACCAAATGTCTGTCCATCTGTTCGAAGGTACCGCAAAAACGGCTCAACCGATCGAAACGATATTTTGTGTGGGTAATCCTGGGATCTCCAGGAGTAAAATAGGCTATTTAGTTTTTCAATTTCAGCTTTGGTCTCCAGTATTCTCAGGTTTGGACTCCCGCATAACATTCACGTTCGCATAACGTTCATTGTAACCATGTTCTCATTGTGACGATGTATGTGTTCACGGCGGTGTTTGACGTGACGGTATGAACGTAATTTCGTAATGGTTTTTGTTTCGTAATCCTTTAATGAACGTTTAATGTTTAATGAACGTTTAATGCCCTTCGATGTCCGGGACCGCACGCGCGCTACACTGGACGGGCCAGCGTGTACCTTGCCCTTCGCCGTCAGGCTCGGGTAAACCGCTGAGCCCCATCTGTGTTGGGGACTGGGGCTTGAGGCAGTGTCCTTCATTAAAAGTATAATAAACGCTGTCTCCATCGATCTTGCCAAGGCCGTAACGTTTAATCTCGACATGAGAGAATTCCATGGAGCTATTTGGGCGGTGAATACGCTAACAGATCGCTGTCTCCATCGATCGCTAACAGATCGCTGTCTCCATCGATCTTGCCAAGGCCGTAACACCTATCGGCTCAAAATCCTTTTAACTGTTGATTTGGTACAGTTACACGTATCGGGAATTTGGTACACGTATCGGGAGTACATACGACATAGCGATTGTGAACACGATTATCGATCATGATTCACGATCACAATCATCACGATCATAGTGTATCGATCACGATTTGAAACACGATGGAATAATATTTACCGATATGAACAGTGATGTGGCTTTTATTGAAATTCTAAAGATACTGTTTAGATTTTGATGATTTGCGTGTGATATGATTCAACAGATGTTTATATGAATCGTTTAAACTAAAATAAAAACCTTCAATTTCTGATATTTTGCCTTTTCATTTGGGCCTCCCAATTGAAGCCTCGCCCATAGGGCGGGTACCGTTGCTAGTACTAATAATTGAAGTGACAATCAAGAAACTATCATTTGTGGGACATACAATGAAGTGTTAGGTACCTCTATCATACGCAGCACATGTCTGTTGATGGTTGCAGCGCTGTGTTTTGTGGGCACTCCCGAAATCCACTCCGGTATCATTACTGGTTTTGCTGCTGTCAAAGTCTGCATACATATGAATTGATCACTATTGCTGAATACAGCTTTCGAGAGAATCAACATAAAAACAAGCACTTCAAGAATAAACTTTGGTTCCTCACCGTTGTCTTGGAGCTTCGAGGTTCTCGGGACAGAGAAAGCTGATAAATTTCGTCCTCTGTATGGCACAGGTCCAAAGACAGCTGCAGCCAAAATGAAAATTAGCAAAATTGTCAAAAGCTCTTCCATAATTGGCTGTAGTATAATATTTTATGTTCCATCAGGTATAATTTGTTCCAAGAGATTAATTTAAATCTGCAAAACCCACTGTGAGGAGATGTACAAGGTCTGAGCTGGCGTCGAACACTGGTGGCGTGCCTTGGAGGCGTGCCAGTTCCCGGAAGGTAGAATATAGCTGCCACAGCTTGATAAGGTTGATATGATCATTATTTATCCGGTCTGGCATGGCGGCATGCAGTGCAAAGAGGTCCTTGAGATGGACCCCGAGGATCGGTACACGAAAGCCCTCACTCTCAGCCAACGCTCGTCTGTAGTTGCAGTAGTTTCCCAATGAACTGAGCAACTCTGTCATCTCAAACCACACCTGAGAGGTACCGTAAAGGAAATTGATGCAAAATAATAAAGACCTCAGGACTGCCATAAAAACTGAATATGTAGAAATGATAATGTAATTGTTGAAGTGGTTTTAAAGTGTAAATGGAAGAACACGAGGCGGGAATACAAAAATAAGCAATCGATTAATCAAACAATATGGGACTTTCGGAATCTATATAATAATAGCGTAAGGACTCGACTTTGTTATCCCTTTTACGCCGCACCCAGTGACCCGATGCCCACGGCACTAATGGATTTACGATCTACGAACCGCGCTCTTTGTTTATCACGTAGAGGCATACTCGAAAAATCTGAATTAGCCGACGTTGGGGCCCAAAAGCATCCGATTAACTGCCGATACGACGCCATCTTATGACGCCATCGTATTGGCGTCTGCTGGGCAAAGGCGAAGCAAGCCGTCCGCTGATTGGACAGGCGAAGGCGACAGCAAGCCGTCCACTGAGTGGACAATCCCAGAGTGGTGCTATGCCGATTCCTATTATGAATCCATTCATTTTTCAAAAGTATATCGTAGCGTTGTCATTTAAGTAGATTGCAATAAATACGTTGTTCATATACGCACTCTTCATTCTCATCTTTCTTCCTAACTCTTACTCGGACAAGCAAATCCCCTATGCCATCCATAATGGTACACTCTATCCATACACCACATCCTCCCTTCCGGATCCACGGGTTTTGGCTAGTGATGTATGAATGCTAAATGAGGCCTTTTGCACATGCGCTGAGTAAGTTTTCAATGATTCGGTTCTGCTCGACGGGCACTTTTAACATGCTGTTGCTAGTGCAAAATATGTGAATCAAATTGTCTTTCAAACACAATTTTCAGGAGTTGGATGATAGAGTAGAAATTTCAAGATGATTAACCATAATTCTTCTGTTCCTCGATTCAAATCAGACTCACAAGAATATAGCATATACGATAAATATTTGTCAATGATAGGAGTCGGATTCCTATCATTTCCTGATATTGATTTCCTGAATTTCCTGATTCCTGCAAGTGGCAGCCGTGGTTATAACACATACACACACATGAACGGACGCTTCTCCTTTCACCAACAGGTGCAAAAATCCAGGATAATTGATTTTTTGGCCCCAAAATCAAACAAACAATATATACTTGTAACGACACTCATAGTTTTTTTTTTGTTTTTTTTGTATACAAGATCGAGGCTCGTGAGAGAGCGAACATTAATCACACAGAAAGACAGACACATAAAACAAATAACATCGGGAGCGGTAGACAAGATGGGGAGAGAGGGGGAAGGACACAAACACAACATTTGAGAGCAGGGACCGAGAGACATGGAGACATCGAGAGATCTGTGGGAGGGAGAGGGCTTTGGGGGGAGGCATGTGAAGGGGGGGAGGCATGTGAAGGGGGGGAGGCATGTGAAGGGGGGGGGGGTGGGAGAGGTATAAACATATGGACACTGCCAGGATTTCCAGGAAATAAGTTGGAATTTCAAACAAGGTGGATCTGGGGTGAATTAGTGGGGGTAGAAAAGATCAAGGTTATGGATGGGGGAAGATAAGAGATGGTGGTGAACAGCTGTTTTAAAGACCTGGAGGGAGGAGAGGGATTGAAGGGAGTGTGGGAGTTTGTTCCACAGGCGGGAGAAAAGAGGAATGAAAGAGTGAAGGTGAGCAGAGAGCCGAGATTTCGGCAGTTTAACCATCAGAGGGTTGCTGGCAGATCTTGTGCGACCTGTAGGAATATTTGGGGGACAGAGCACAGAGAGAGCTGGGGGGGCAAGGCCGGAGAGGAGTCGGTAGAAGACAGAAAGACCACCTACCTGCCTGCGGTGAGTGAGTGAAAGGCCCTCAGAGATAGCTTCATCGCGGGAGATTCCAATGATTCTGAAAGCTTTGGTTTCAACAGCGTGAAGCCGAGCTAGGTGTGAGGCAGGAGCACCGGCCCAGAGGGGAGAGCAGTATTCCATTGAGCTGCAGTTGAAAGCCTTGTATGTGGTGAGGAGCTCAGGTGTGCCGAGGAAGGACTTCGCACGACGGAGGATGCCCAGTCGGCGACTGGCTTTGGAGGCCAGCTTGGAAATGTGGTTTTCCCAAGAAAGATCATGGCAGATAGTGAGACCCAAAAGCTTGAGTGACAGAACTTCTTGGAGAGGATTGTTGAGAAAGTAGATGGGAGGGTTGTCCAGTCGATCTTTTCGGAGAGACATAGTAAGAGAGTGAGATTTGGCAGGATTGAAAGACATGTTCCACTTGTTTGACCAGTCTGTGATTTTGTCCAGGTCTTCAGAGAGTGAGGAGGCTGCAGACTGCCGATCTGAGGGAAGAGGAATGGAGCGGCAGAGAGTGGAGTCATCAGCAAAGAGATAGAGAGGATTTTCCAGAGAGTCAGAGAGATCATTGATAAAGACCAGAAAAAGCACAGGGCCCAGCACACTTCCTTGGGGAACTCCAGCCTGAACAGGAAGGGGAGATGAGAGAAATCCATTCAGGGCCACACGTTGACTACGACCAGAGAGGAAGTCCGCAAGCCATGCATGGAGATTTCCATGGATACCATAGGAGGAGAGTTTGGTGAGCAGAGCTGGGTGCCAGACCGTATCAAAGGCCCTTGATATGTCAAGGGAGACAGCTCTGATTTCCTGTTTGGCATTGAGGACCTCCATCCATTGTTGAGACAGCAGAAGCAGCATGTCCAGAGTAGAGTGACCTGGTCTGAAACCAAATTGATGATCAGAGATCAAGCCATTGGAGAAGAGGAAAGATTTCATATCCGAAGCAATGATGGATTCCATGACTTTGCTGATAATTGGGAGCAGGCTGATTGGTCTGTAGTTGCAAGGATCTGTTTTTGCACCTTTTTTGTGTAAAGCGGTAATGTTAGCTGATTTCCAGGATGCTGGCAGATGACCTTGAGCAAAAGATAGGGTGAAAAGAACAGAGAGAGGGTGAGATAGAGCGGCAGAGCAGGATTTTAGGACCCGTGGGCTGATGCCGTCTGGTCCAGTTGCAGAATCAGAGTCGAGGTTTGACAAAAACTCCTCCACCTTGTCAGGAGAGAAGGACACAGAGTCCAGGAGCAGTTGGGTTCGACTGGGAAAGGTGGGAACGGAGAGAGATGGGTTTGGGACTAAGGATTTCGAGGCGAACACAGAGTTGAGGCATTCGGCTTTGTCACGTGCGATGTCAACTGTGTGGCCATTTGAGGTAAGGGAGGGGATGGAGGGGGAACAAACACCAGAAACGGATTTGACCAGACGCCACCAGGATTTGGAGGAAGGAGACAGGTTTGAGAGTTCATTCTTGAGTGAGGAGAGATAGTGCTTCCTGGCACTCCTGAGGGTAGACACACACTTGTTCCGAGCTTGGTGGAAGGAACTGAGATTTCCTTCAGTTGGATTAGCCTTCCAAGAGGCAAAGGCAAGTTGTTTCAGGGCAACTGCCTCACCACAAGATTCAGTGTACCATGGACGGGAGGAAGGGTAAGACAACTGAAGGCGAGATGGGATAAATCTGTGCATGAGAGAGATCAGTTTGCTTTGGAAGAATTCCCAGGAAGAATTGATGTCAGAGGCAGTGGAGATGGGAGACCAATCCAGACGATTGATGGCTGCTTGAAGACCGTCCCAGTCGGCCTGAGTGAAATGCCAGACTCGTCGACGCTGAGGAGGCTCTCTGAGAATGGCCAGAGAGATGTCCACTTTGACAAGCACATGATCAGAAGAACCGATTGGAGCAGAAGAAGAGCAGCAGACATTAGCAGGGAAGTTTGTCATAACCAAGTCTAGAAGAGAAGATACTCCATTGGCTGAGATCCGGGTCGGGAAATTGACAGATTGTGTCAATCCCAGTGAGTCACAGAAGTCCTTTGCTGAGGTGCCATGACTAGTGAGAGAGGAACCCACACCCAACCAGGTGGCATGATGACAGTTGAAGTCACCACATATGAGGAAGAGAGAGTTGGGATGAGTGGATAGAAGTTGGTCCATGTTGTCAGACATTGAAATGTAGATGGAGTCATCACTGTTTGGGGGACGGTACAGAACACATATGAACAAAAGGTGGGAGCGGAGAGGAAGCCGTAACCAGAGGTACTCCTGCGGGTGAGGAGGAAAGAGAGCAGTGCAAGGAGAGTGAGGAAGAGAGTTTTTGACAAAGATAGCCACCCCACCACCAGGCCGAGGCTCAGGTCTATCATACCGGAGGAGGGAGTAACCAGGAAGAGATATTAAGGAATCAGAGACATCTTGAAGGAGGAAAGTCTCTGTTAAGCAGATCAAGTCTGGATTGTCAGAAGCAACCTGTATGGAGAGATCAGTCAGGTAGTTTATACAACTCCTACTCCCACGCATTAATAGTTAATATCATCATTTTAAACTTACGCTGTACATGGACAAGACCCTCCCATCTGTATTAAGAAGCACGAAGGTTTGGGTAGGACACACCATATATGAACCTTCGGCCTTTCAGGGCCCATATCATCAGGAGTTTTTACAATATGGACTGAAAGATTTCATCTTTTTGTATGAGTTGATCAGGAAGTTCTCCAATTGCTTAGTTGCGCAAAGGCACACACCTTTCTTACAGGAATGCTCACAAGTACTTTCAGGTTCTTTAAAAGTTTATTTTAGTTGTTTCATTCCACATTTTTTATCTGACAGTCATTAAATATGTCCAGGTCTTGCTGATTCACTTCACTACTTAGGGTTTCTGCGCATGTGAGCTGAGAAATCTGGGGCAGATTACGTTTATTACAATTATGAGCAGATTACAATTATTAAGAGAATGAAAAGTATAGGAGAACAGAAGGAGAACAACAAACAACAACAACATGCATTTTAAGGCAATTTTCCCTGCTAGAGAGGGGGTTAGCCTTGCAGGCCCCATGACAATCTTCTCCATTTTGCCCTATTTTCTGCATCTCTCCTTGTTAACCCCTTGGCCCGCATTTCTTCTTCCACCATCTTCAGCCAAGTCTTTCTCAGTCTTCCCCATCCTCTACTTCCTTCTACATTCATTTCCATCACTCTTCTCAACCAGTCACTTTCATCCTTCCTCAACACATGACCAAACCATCTCAACCTGTTCCTCTTCACAGCATCAATCACAGGCTCTATTCCCATCATCTTCAGAAGAAGAACAGAAGGAGAACAGAAGAAGAAAATAAAAGAATAGAATAGAAAAAAGAAGAAGAAAAGAAGACAATTAAACACAGCTGGTAACCTTCAAATAAGAGGGTTGGGTTATGTAAGGTTAATGGAGATAGATAACATTGTGGGTAGAGATTGGGAATAACGTGAGATAGTGTTGCACCACCTGTTTGACGCCTGAAAGGGAAAGTGGGAACAAAGAGGTAGTTACTTGAAGAATATGTGTGGCCATGGAGTTTCTGGGGAGGGTCGGAGGGTTTAACGATCAGAGGGAGCAAGACCAAAGGATAGGCGGCAAAAGGAGTGGCCACTAACCTATCCATGATCGGTGAGAGCAACCGGCCTTGTTGTGGGAGATGCAATAATGCTAAGAACTTTAAATCTTGCAGAATCCAGGAGAGGCACATACATACGAATCTGGGGCCTACACGGGGCAAAAGGCGACATTTCCACACAATTCTCTGACATGACTTAATGATGAGTGGGAAGGTTTGCCTCACACCTTGTTCACTTCTGGTATAATGAGTGCATTTGTCTCCTTGAGCCTTGAGATGCAGCTGTGGCTGAGCCCACCCACAACAGCCATGAGAGTGTTGAAGTTCTGTAACTCCCACAACTTCTGCAAAGCAATACAGAGATGCCAACAGGTTAAAGGAGATAGTAGAGTGAAGGGCCTAGAAAATCAATATGTCATCCGCCTACAAAACTAGCAGAGAAATGCAATTGCTTTTTAAACCGGACGTTATGGATGTTACTGATGTGCGCCAGACATATGTCATATCACACGCTGTGCATGAAGAATGAAAATGTGAAATGCATTTGATGTGACTTGTAAAGTTGAACTTTACATATTTATTTTCGTATTTGTTAGGGAAAGGTAGCACCCATTCAAGGTTGTACTGAGGTTGTTAATGATCAACACAATGTGTGCTCTTGTTGCATCACTTTAGACAACAGCATTTACCGCCTTCCTAAAGGCGTTGTCTGTTGTTGGGCTTAGTAGGCCCTGGGCTGTCCGCCGCTATCGTTCCGTGACAAGGGTGCGACTTATTTTCACTCACAATATGGTCTAAATGATATTTGCTGTATTGTGTAAAAAGTTCTCCGCGTGAACAACGCCCAAGTCTGAGCATTAATTCGGAGTTACACGCACTATTTTTCAAAGTGTAATCGGCGATTAACTGCGTACGTTGGCCGGTAAGTCGGCCAGCCGGCGCAGTAGTATCACCCGCAACCAATCAGGAGCCGTATTTTTGTAAACACGGGCACTACTTGTACTGTCATGGCAGCTTCCACGTCGGCCTGAACTTGGTCATGTCCTGAGCAAAATCTACGGAGAAGTCGCCTTTATGGTGTGTTTTGCATCTGTCATCGGTACAAGAACAGAACGTGTGTCCATTTACTGAGGTTAGATGGGGTAAATATCGCGAGTGTTTAGGAAAATGGTTAGATTTATACGGGGAAAGTGGTGACATCGCCCGGTCGCGTCATCACAGTCATGCTGGCATTGACTTCTCCGATATTCCACCGAGTGCTGGTTACCATCCTACGTGCCGCAGGCGGTTCACTGATAAAAAGAGACAGCTTGCGAGTAAGAAACGATGCTTGCACGCTTTTGAGGGAGCTACTGAAGTATCTGCAGTAGATGCTTCTGTTCAAAAGCCTGGTGTGCTGTCGTCACCAAAAAAGAGTCTGCGATCAAGATCGGCATTGCCAATCTCTTCACAAGGCCATATCCTCCCACGTGTTTGCATCATTTACAAGAAAGAGTCACGTTACCTTAACCGAGTCCATGGGCCGGAGCGGGATAAACTCGTTCAAGCCGAAACACTCACAGCAGGTAGGTACCGAAGCCATTTGTTATGAGCTAAATCAGATTTGATCATTTTTATTTGCCATTCTGGCTTGTTTAAGAACAATTAATTTTCCTCCCACATCTTAAGTCCTCAAATTATATTTCAGGACGTCTGATTGAAGCTGCCAAGCTGAAAAAAGGATGAAAGTATATTGGTCCACACTAGGAGATCTGATTGTGTCGCTGCAGAAGTCAGTTACCATAAATTATGTTTTGTGCAATACACAAGATTTCTCAGCAAGGACAGAGGGCCAGCAGTCAGTACACCTCAAAATGAAAGGTATGACGACATATCACATCACTTGTGTGAAATAATTCCTTATCATGTCTTCATGTGGGACCTTATTTATTTTTTCTTTTCTCACAGCATCTTGTATGAAGAAGCTTTTAGAATGTTGTGCCAAGATGTGATCCCGACAAGAATCATCAACAATGGAGAAGTATTCAGGCTAACAAAACTTGTGGATACATTCACAAAAATGGTGAAAAAACATCATGGTGTCATAGTGTCAAATATGAGGTGAGTGTAGTTTGAGTGTGTAATATGTGTATGCTTGCTCATGCTGCCACTTTACTGCAAATTATAAAGTTGTGTAATGATGTGGAAATGCCCAACATATTTGATCTTTTCCAGGAATAAAAAATATATAAAAATAAAAAATCTTTTTCAGGAATGATCGCATGAAATCTCTACTGATGCAGACGTTATCTTTTCCAGGAATGATCGCATGAAATCTCTACTGATGCAGACGTTATCTTTTCCAGGAATGATCGCATGAAATCTCTACTGATGCAGACGTTTCCACAACTGATTTTTCATCAACCACCACGCCGGAATACGTCACTGCTGGTGTTTACAGACACGTTCACAGCAACAGCAGTGGCCAGTCAGTGTGCATCAGAATCATCTGACAGTAGTGAGTCTGAGACAGGTGCTGCTGAAGTGAGTGACTGTGACATTGGCACTGGTGCAGGTCCTTCATCCAGCCGACCAACCCGTCAGAGCAATGCAGTGCCCATATCAGGTCGGGAGATTGATGCTGATATTGTCCGCATTATATATACTAGGGCATGCCCGTACTATATATATATCTAAAATTATATCCCCCCCCCCTCTATTTACATGAAATGGTTTGGTCCAAAGCGAACGGCTTGCGAGTACGGTGACAATCCCCCCCCCCCCCCCCTCTATTTACATGAAATGGTTTGGTCCAAAGCGAACGGCTTGCGAGTACGGTGACAATCCCCCCCCTCTATTTACATGAAATGGTTTGGTCCAAAGCAAACGGCTTGCGAGTACGGTGACAATCCCCCCCCTCTATTTACATGAAATGGTTTGGTCCAAAGCGAACGGCTTGCGGAGTTTGGTAAAGAAATCGCCATAGCTCGGTAACTACTTGTCCGATTAATATGAAACCTTGAAAAGGCACATCCTCAGGTCCCCAGCAATATACCTGGCAAGTTTCAAGTATATCGGACCCGTGGTTGTCGAGAAACAGCGGTCACAGACAAACATACAAACATACACACAGAGATTACTGGAATTATAGATAGATAATGCACATTATAATGTAGTCCCTGGTGTTGGGCTAGCGGCTAGGGTGCCGGCTTAGGATCCTAGGATCCTGGGTTCGAATCCCGGTCAATCGCTGAATTAACGCCAGGGGGGTTGACTCAGCCTGTCATCCTTCCGAGGTCGGCAAATTGAGTACCAGTTCACTGGTAATTCCCTGCTTGTCGTTAAAGGCGGCAAAAAAGGTTGGCGTCAGGAAGGGCATCCGGCCGTAAAACATTGCTTCAAAAAGGGGACCGAAAAACAACAACAACCACAGCTCCCGAAAAAGGCCAACCCCCGCTTGCGGGGAAAAAATGGCCTCTAAAGGTGGTTTATATATATATATAATGCAGGTTTGTTCCTCAAGGCAGAAGTAAATGTATCTCCTGGACTTCAGTGCCCTTGGCCACCTTTAGCATCTGACCTTGGTCTATCTGCTGTCAAGGGTATGGTCCCAGTAGCTTTATACAACTTCTTAGCTTGGGTTGTTGGGGCTAGTGATGAACCAGCCCTTTAAGATTTTGTCCGCGTACCCGAGGATGTAGAGCTGAAAATATTTTCACTCTGCCAGGACATTATCCTGCTTGCATCCAAAGGTAAGAAAACAAACACCCAAGTCTCTGTGTTTGGGTATGACCATTCGTCATTTGACAGGGTCATCCCAGTTACTGAACGTGATGAACAAACTTGGTCATTGTGCATCACGGGAAACTGTTGTCCGTCATGAGACTAGCATAGAGGAACTACAGATCCAGCAGTCTGCTAATTCCATCCCCGCAGGTTTCTCCAGGCATGTGCCAACAACTATTGTCTGGGATAATATCGATTTTGGCCAGGAAACACAAACTGGAAAAGGAACTACCCACCATACAAATGGCTTACTGGTGCAAAATGCTCAGTACGAGGTAAATGTTGTGAATGACCGTACTGTAAGGGTTAGTATGAAGAAAGGCAGTCGATCCCTGAAAAGTTGCCCAAGCAGTAATATTGAATATTACACGTGAAAAGAACGTCACGGACATCAGAATCTGGGATTCCTGTTGGACATTGAGACTAAAAGACAGAATTATGAAGCGGTTATTAAAGACATGGTCAAAACTGAAATGGCATTCATTTGCTGAAGGTTTGTAGACCGCGGGCTGCATTTGATTCCCGGGTGGACAGGCTTTCACACCACACTTCAGGCTGATAAGGTGCTCAACAAATCTACTATTCATTACCTTCCTGTCGTCGATGCATCGTATACAGAACTTAACACAATCTATACCATTATGAATGAAAAGCTTGGACCTGGCTGATGTTCTCGATTTGGCTAATATGGTGATCGTATGTGACCAGGCTATTTATGCAAAGGTTCAAGAGATTCGATGGAGTGATAATGAATTGATGAACAGGTTTGTGGTCAGAATGGGCGAGTTTCATACATGCATGGCATTCATGGCAGTGATCGGAAAACGATTCTCAGATGCTGGTCTCAGAGACGTGGTTGTTGAAGCCCAGGTAATAGCCGAAGGGTCTATGAATGGTTTCATTTCGGGTCATCATTACAACCGGTCCATCTGGTGCCATAAGCTCCTCTCGGAATGTCTCCATCGAATCAGATTCCAGAGATTTCTTGACTCGCTGTGCGATGAAGATGCAACTCGCGTTCTTGGCGTCATCAATGACACGCACTCATCATTCCTGTCAGGCTCTCTGAACATTAGTGCTGACCTTGATGCCATTCTGTCTATGTACGACTTGTTTGTTGAAGAGCAAAGGAAGTTTCATCCCACCTTCGATTTCTGGTCATCCTACTTGGAGATGGTGACTATATTGCTCCTTTTCATTCGAGCCACTCGGGAATCCAACTGGGAGCTCCATCTCGCTGCAACTTTATCTATGTTGCCATGGTTTTTTTCGTATGATCGAGTACATTATGCCCGATATTTGACGCTTATTGGGTTGAAATGATTGGTCTTCCGGAGACCCATCCTCAGTGCTGTGCTGAACTACGTGAACGTGGCCAGTGGACAGTCCAAAGATAAGACCAACATGGTTTTGCCTCTATAGCTTGCGACCAGGCTATCGAGCAGACTGTCAACCGTGATTCGAAAACATCAACAGGAATCACCAACTTCAGCCTTGATAGGGCAGCCATTCACCGCTGGATCCTTTCACAGAATGAACGTGCGGCTATAACCCGACAATGTCAGACCCTAGCGGGTAGTCATTCTGAATCACGTCGTCAGAAGGATTTGGATACAGCTTGTACAATAAGGGATGAGGGGCACATCCAGAACCTCATGTCTACCATCTCCTCAATGATGGATCCTTTCGATCCGAAAGCTGACTTGGTAAGCATTAGTTCTGGGATCATTGCAAGCCCCTCTGTGAAGCTTGATCTCCTAAATGCCTATGAAACCGGTGAGCATTTACTCTGCTGCTTTATGGAATCCCGCTTGTTGACAAACACTGTCGAATTCTACTCCGTCCTCAAGGCTCAGAAGCTCAAAACTTTCACTGCACAAGTGAAAAGTACTTCGAGGGTAACATCTAAGAAAGAAATTATCCTGAGGGCTGATCGTAATTTGTTCGCACGACTGCTGATCATTGTTCAGACGCGGCAACTCGACATGCGAAAGGTACTTTCATATTCTCTAAGTCCTGTCTCGCTTCCCCTCCAGTGCGGATGGTAGTCTTGCAAAAACCAATAAATCCGCGTCGATGGATGTGATGGAGCGTAGGGTAGACAATGTCCTTGCTCTTTCAATGCCTCACGACACTGCTGTTATAGTAGATGGCATGGCTGTGATTCAGGGACTTGTCCGTATACCGCAGACATTTCTTAACCTGGCTCAAAATATCCTAGCTGCCCTCATTAAAATAATGGTGAGGTGCATCTGACATCTCGATCATCTCGGTGAGGTGCATCTGACATCCCTGACATCTCGATCAAAAATGCTGAGCGTTCTCGCCGTAGTACCCAAGGTACTAGTGTAATTAGATTGTTGTACGGCCCTGATCAAAAAGTCCCAATTCAGTGGAAGAAGTTTCTCGCCAGTGGTAAGAATAAAGAAGCACTGATTGATTTTCTCTTCACCACTTGGCGGTCAACCAGTCTGCCTAATATAGAGCGCGATTACAGCATTTATGTGACACATTCTGACCAGTGTGACGTGCTGAAAGCGACATCAGGTGAGGTATGTGTACAGTTAGTGGATGAGTTGCTGTGCGATCACAAGGAAGCGGACACCCGCCTCATACTCCATGCAAAGCACGCCAGTTCCAGCTAACGTGATATTGTCATTCACAGTCCCGATACTGACGTCGCAGTGATCGCTGTTGCACTCGGCGCGCAAATACAGGCAAATTTGTTTTTTTCGACTGGCGTGAAAAATCGCGCCCGTGTGATTGATATCGGACGTATCAGAAGTAACTTGGGGGAGGAATTGTCTCCGGCTCTCATTGGATTTCACACCCTTACCGGATGCGACTCAACAAGTTCTTTTTATGGTAAGGGAAAAAAGAAGATCTTTTCAGTAATGTCCAAAAACGAGACTTAAGTGCGAGGCTGGGGTCCCATTTCGATATAGCAGCAGAAACCGTTACTTCATTGGAGAGGTTCGTTTGTGCTATTTACGGTCAAGAGTCGGCAGCGGATGTGAATGATGCAAGATACAGAGTATTTTGTTTGGCTTCGTCACCAGGAGAACAGTCTATGCCACCTACAAACGACGCCCTACACCAACATATTCTGCGTGCGAGCTATCAAGCCGCCATACACAGACGGGCGCTATCACCCGTGATCAATGCTCCGACTCCAGTTGGCCACGGCTGGCGACAGACAGGGGACGAATTGTCAATTTTGTGGATGATACAGGACCCTGCCCCAGAAATGATCTTGCAGGTAGTCAACTGCACCTGTAAAACGTCGAACTGCAAAACAGGACAGTGTTCGTGTCGCTCCTCTACCTTGTCGTGCACGGATATATGCAAGTGTCGGAATTGTGAGAATAGTTCGAAAACACCGACCGAGGGGGGAATCAACAGGACGACGACGACGATGATGCTGATGACGATTAGATGAAAATAATTAATGAACGGATTCAGTATAACTAATGTCACATATCCACAGCTTTTCGTCGTCATCCCTCTTGCTAGTCCTTCCAGTGATATTCTGGTCCTGGCATGGAATTTCAATAACGCATATGACAAATAAGGTTCATTATACACGTGTAAGGTTCATTATATTCATTATAAGAGGTTCATTATGCATTCATTAAGGTTCAGTAAACAAATCCCGAGGACACAAGGTTCCACCTTGCCATTGCGAGATAGTGAACATTTTTGAGGTGGTTTCCTACCGATGTCTGAATTTCCATTCGTGTTTAAATGAGAATGACACATTGTGATACATGGCTTAATCAGTCACAGGAAGATAATTAAGGCTTAATTAGTAATTTTGTGAAGATGATTCTGTGTAGTCTTCCCTTAGTGGAACCTGGTGTAGGTTAGTTAACAGCTTCACTGTTCTAATTTCCATTTCTGTTTGCACAGAAAGTGTCATACATGTATAAGATGAGAATGTTATCCGTCTTTTAATGACGAAGTGCCTCATTACTGTCGGAGTACGATGGCGGTATTCCATTAATGTTAAGTAAGCAGGTGGTTGTATCCGTATGCGCAATTTCAAATCTCTAGGTCAGTCGATGTGGAAGATGAAGCCTTGTCAATGTCGAGATAATTAGTGCTAATCAAAAAGATTTGATCGCGCTCGGGCTAAAGTACCGATTTGCATCCTTTATAATTTCCACATTGGCCACCCCAGGACCACGATGTTTCCAAAAGTGGAGGATAGTAGTACGTCCTGTTGTCTTCAGTCATTTCAGACATCTCGGTCGGTATTGGAGGTAGATACAGACTCGTAAAAATGAAGGAAATCCTTAAAAATCGCTATTTTTCTGAATGATGCACCTTGTTGCAGTTTTCATTATCTTGACAATAAAATGTTTACATGGTCGATACTTCTGATTCGTGATATATGTTCTCGTATCTGACGGTCCCGTAGGGTTGAGGCTTGGGAGATGTATATTCGCGGAGATATACGATTACCAAAATTGGAAAAATGCGAAAATGCCACTTTTCGCACCCTGGCGACCAACTTCGACAGCTCACTGTGCCTAATTGGGCCAAGATCTCGTGGAGAACTTTTGTACTAATGTCCACCATATACGTGTCTACCAGCAGCCCAAAGTTCACCTCGCACCCCTTCCTCGGAACGAAAAGTGTTTTTAGGGCCTTTTCATAGGGACTGCTGGCCTATAGGGCTGGTTCAGAGAACCATATGGCGGAGGCAGTTAACAATTAGTAAAATTAACAAGCCAGATATTATTGTTATTCATTTCAAGAAAAGTCCATTATCTTACTATAATTCACCAAATGTCCGTCTGTCCGTCTGTTCCCAGGTACCGCAAAAACGGCTAAACCGATCGTAACGAAATTTTGGGTGGGTAATCCTGGGACACCCTGGAGTAAAATTGACCATATTGTTTTTCCAATTTTTCCAATTTCCAATTTTTCCAAACACGATGGAATAATATTTACCGATATGAACAGTTATATGGTTTTTATTGAAATTCTACAAATACTGCTTAGATTTTGATGATTTGCGTGTAATATGATTTAATGGATGTTCATGTAAATTGTTTAAAATAAATTTAAAAAGCCTTCAATTTCTGATATTTTGCCTTTTCAGTTGGGCCTCCGAATTGAAGCCCTGCCCATAGGGCGGGTACCGTTGCTTGTATCATTTAATGCACAAATAACCTTAGATATAATGAAAATAAAAATAACCAGACAAAAAGAAGATTTAAACAAAACGGGTGACTATTTCCTGCTACACCAGAGTAGGCCTGTAACATGCATTGAACTGAAAACTAGATATCTGCGATCACAAAGCAATCACCAAGAGTAAGGCGATCAAACCTTGACGATCGCCTGTGACTTACCCTTGGCCCGTGATCCAATGATGGCGATATTTTTTGGACCACCATATGACCTTAACCTTCAACATTTAGTGATAAAGTGAATGAAAATGAATGAATGAATGAATGGTCGTTTTAAGGCCATTTTCCCCGCTAGAGCGGGGGTTAGCCTAAGTGTAAATAAAGTGTAAATTAATAATGTGTCCTCATCTACAATCTATCCATAAAACTAAACATCATGAAAATTAGAGGTAAATTATTCAAGTTATGATCAAAAAGGTGTTTTTTTTGTTGATTAGGTCATCATCTGAAAAAGGTAGGTCAAGGACACTAATCAAATATCAGGTGCGCAACTTCAATGCAGGTATACTATTATGATGGAAGAACATCTTAATAGACTAAGCGGTCTTTGAGATTCTGCAATGGGAAAATTGAGCGATGACAAAAAACACATCTTTTTTTTTCAGACCACCATTTGACCTTGACCTTTAATTCAAAGGGGTATGATGTAATTCAAGCATAAATGCTCCTTGCTCGAGGCTATCGAGAGAGGGTAATGTTGTTCTGATCGGACAAACCTTAGTCGACTTATGGTGAAAAATGTTAAAATATCTAGAATTGGGTCAAAGTCAAAATAAATGACGTCAACCCCACATAAGTGTTAGTCCCATTCTGAAAGTCCCAACCGGCTCCGAGCTACAGCTCGATCTTTGGCAGAAAAACCAAAAGGAAGACAAAATCATGTAAATGGTGGTTTTGTACAACATGGTGTCTAGGAAACTCTGTGGTACCATGAAAATTTTGGGGCATTAATTGGAGACACAAACCATACACCAGCTATAAGCCTTCCTTCCCCTATCATATAGGCCTTACCCCATAGAGCAGAGTCTCCCTATCTTATCCTATAGGGGGAGGCTTAATAAAAAATACAATACCACAAAGAGGAGAAGGAAATATTAAAGACAAATGTAATGTGGAAACAGACAACAAGCAATAGGAAACACTGCAAGAGTAACTGTGGAAATGGGGAGGTAGGGGGTTGGGGGGGGGGGGGGGAACAGAGAGTTGGAAATAAGGAGTGGGAGAGGGAATGGGTTGTAGAGAGGGCTGAATTTGGGGAGGGCAAGAAGATTGGGGAAAGAGAGGAGGTTGGGGGAAAGGATGCGAAATTGGAAAGAGGGGTTGAGGTAGAAGAAAAAGAAAGGAAGAGGGAGTTGAAGAGAGGATTGAGAAGGGATTGGGGGGGAGAGGAAGAAGAAGTTGGGAAGAGGGGTTGGGGGTTGGGAGAAGGGTAAAGAGGGGTTGGAGATAGTGTGAGGGGAAGTATAAAGGGATGGAGGAGAGAAGGAAGAAGATAAAAGACGAGAGGAAGGGGGGAAGAGGGAGAGACCACATGTAAGATATCAGAGGAACCTCTCCATCACAAGGCACAAGACAAGATGGCATGAACTTTGAATGGGGTGTGATCGGAGGGTCAGGATTTTATGGGATAATAGTGTTATTAATAGGTAATTTGAAGTAAGAATCGCACACCTTCGCCACGTGTACAAACTTGGTAATAACTTCAGCACGTTGAAGGGCTGTGGGTTTGCTCAGGACCATGATCTGCACCCACTGGGACACGCCATTGAAGAGGCTGATAGAACGCTCTAGTGTCGCATTCTCCTCCAGGCATCCACGCAGCACGTAACTCTGGTAATCTGTAAACTACCAACAACACAAATATGGGGGCTTAAGGTATGAGGCAGAAGCACATATTGAACCATAAAACTGACAATGAACAATTATTATTCCAACAGGGGCCCATGGATTGCAGTGAACGCCGCCTTCCTGGTGAAATATGAAACTTGTAGGATGATCTGCAACCACTTGGGAATGTAAACAATCACAACATCCTTTGCTAGTTTCTTTGTGATTGTCCCTTGGACAAAATTAATATCCTGCCTAAAATTAAGCAAGAAAGAATTTGTGATAAAGAAATGGTCATTATCATGTACCCAATACCATGCTCTCCCTGGAGTGTCAGTTGTGCTGAAGTAATTTATTGGCTCGGATTACAATCTTGGATGGGTCGTCACTCCGACACAGGAAGTCAGGGCAGAAGTTTGGAATTTGTCCAGGGTGCCATGAGCCACAGACAGCATACTCTTCACGAAGGACACTGTGGAATTTTTAACGTCCACCAACTAATGCTGGCAGACGGGGCGTCCGCCTTAATGTCCATCCCACGAGATATGCAGAAAATATATGTATACATGAAGGTCATAGCCTGTCACGGATGCGTGTCCAACTCACAATCACGTGACATATGCATAAAGGATATGTGACAATAAACGACACAAAACCACTGATCTTCTTCCTGGTGCATATATACATGTCGTTAAAAGTAAAGAATGACCTCAGATAAATACCTTTTATTACATAGGTTTAAGTCCTGTTTGGGAGAATGCCAATCCACTCTCCACTTCAAGCTTTAAAAACCCCTTACCACCCATCACGGTCACCTGTAAAACTCAATCGCACGAGATA